>NC_142397.1:20738333-20848333 GCF_059441095.1 Idiotropiscis lumnitzeri | reverse complement strand
GGCAACATAAGCTGGCCGCCGGTAGCTTCACTTTTTGCAGGGGCGAGTAAGTGGGCATCAGTAGTCTAGGGCTCTCTTCAAACTTTCATTTCCTTTCTTGTCCTATCCTAGCGAGATGAGCTGGAAATACTTGGAGGACAGGATCGTTCGAATTCAACAGATGTTCAGGAAAAGTAATCGGATGCAACCTATTTGTTCCATTTCGCATTCTGCTGAACTATCTTTACAAAAGGATGTTTCCCAAGATTCTTTGCGCCAGCAGCATTTAAAGCAACAAGACACCGACATAGTTGGGGGACTAAAAGTCTTTAAAAAAAAAGGTTTATAAAATACACTCATTAAAAAAAATTGTAAAAAAACTTTGTTTTTGTCTTAAGTCCATAGTGAATGAGGACAAGAAAGATACATTCAAAGCCAAAGGAGGAGATTTCACTGTCCAGTTTTAATCGATCGAAGCTCTCTAGCTTGATTAACTCCCTCTGGAAAGGGTGGCCAGGACAGACATGGCGGATGCAACTCAACTATTTCTTTGCTCTGTTTACTGCGCACACACAATACACTCACACTGCCATATACACTCGCTCAATTATAAGTTTAATACTAATCGCAGTAGCCACAGTAGTAGAAATAGCAGTAGTAGTTGTAGTAGTATTTTTAGTAGGAGTACTAGTAGCAGCAGCAGTAGCAGTAGTAGGAGCAGTAGGTCGCAAACCGTCAAGGTGTCCCGTTCCTGACATTCAACAACCCGGAAATAACACAGAAGCGTATATACAGCCCCGCCCACTCCGCATGCACAGTATTGGGATCAGCTAAATAAATCACATTATGTCTAAACATCGGCACACCTTTCTTGGTGCTAAATAAACAATATTTCAACTGCGGTAAAATTCTACATTCACTTTCCAAAGAAGCACCGGGTTATTATAAATACCGTAAGTGTTTGTGAAGGCAGAAAGAGTCGTTGAGTTATTTCCGTATTAGGTAAGGGTTAGTATACGTTCCAAAGTATTTGCTGAGTGCATTCGATTGATTTTGCTAGTCAAAAATGTTTACCCGGCTTGTAGTGTGGAACATAATTTCATTGAAAAAAACAAGAGAACCTCTCAAGCAAGTGAAGTCATGAAAATCTTTTTTTTTTCCAGTTAGCCCCAGGAGAGAAAAAATGCTACCGCCGTGCCTGTTTCTGTGACACCTTTGGAAAGGAATAGAAAAAAAAAAGTGAAAGACAGACAATAACTTGATTATTTTGTGTGCTTACTGGAGTGATGGTTGCTAAAGGCCTACACAGCGGGACAATGCTTACAAGTGTAAACATCGGCACAAAGGTCACCACCTGGCACCTGCATATGTAAACCCTGGCACATTTGATTTCAGCAAATGTAAACATTAGCACAATTTGTAATCCATTTTTTATCTCCATGCCAATGATATGTCTCAGTTCACTTTGGGAAGCTATGCAAGATTACTACACTGCTCTTTATTTAGTGAAAACAAATATTTCATCAGTTTATCAGAAAATGCCAAAACTAAATATGTAGTGGTGATTGGGGAGTACTGGTATTGTCTGTTTAGTTGCAGGTGGCAGCGTTACTTAATCCATGTAAATATGCTAATACCTCAAAAGGCCAAACACGCATTTCATTTTCTGTAGCATTCTCCGTTTGCTCATACCAATAGTGAAGTTGAGGAGATAAAGCAGATGAGCGAGGAGGGCCATATGTTTGAAGAGACAGTCAGTGTGGAACTCAAATGAGGTCTACAGTTACGCTGCAAGACTGCAAACGCATAGCCAATTGTGAGTTGAGTTCCGCAGGCCCTTGCCACCCACTGTGTCTATTTGTAGTGACTTGTAAATATGTATACTGTGGTAATATATTGGTTATGTATGACATGCAATGCAAAAAACAGTAGATTCATTAAAAACCTTTTTATTTTTTTTCATTTGGCCAAATGTTTTTGACAATGTTTTTTTTTTATTACAGACTTTCATTGCATAGTAACCATGAGCCAGTCGTGTATTCAACTAATTTCAGAAATAAAGACTTCCAGAATAAAAAAAACTCAGCAAACTGTGTATATTTCAACTACAATAATGAAGGAATAACAAATACAAAAGAATATGAAGTCCTACTTGATGTGTTTTGTGTATTTTGATTTTCAGTCCGTTTAATTAAGTTTATGATCCTGTTTTCACAGTCTGCACCAGAGCTGTCAAACTCCAGATCCAGAAAGTAAAAACAGTTTCACAGTTTGGCTTTAGCTAGCCACAGTAAGCGGTGTGATGTCTGGTTTGGTGCTTTTAAAGTACACAACGCATGTAAAAAAGCATAATGAGATAAGTCCGAACAAAAAAGGAAAAAGCCTGCTTATCAGCTCCAAGGACAGAGACACGAGCTTTGCAAACATGAAAAAGTTCAAGGTCCGGCCAAATTCTTTCGGAGCGCTACATAGAGCGCACACATGTTAGAATGTGTGTAAGTTAGGTCAAGGACCGGTTAAAACTCCTTCAAGCACCACACACGTAAATTGGGTCTAAAAGAGGCGCAAATTGTGCGGCAGGTTAGCCCCTTCGAAAGCACCTAACAGGCAGGTGCAGGATCAAGTGTGGACTCAAGATGCGCAAGTTTGGTCGAAAATGTATGGTCGCAATACATTGTTCCAATGAATGTTTGGTTGATGCCTCAACATCTTATGTGCTAAACTATCAATGACTGGGTTGAAGAAAAGTTTAAGATCATTTTGAAATTACAAATGAAAGAAAATACAATGGTGCAAAGAAGGACATAAATTGTGTAATTAGAATGGCTTGCGTGACACTGATATGAACAAAGTTCATTGGTAAAGAAGAAAAAGAAAAAAGAAACCAAGGAAAAAGGTTTTGTAACGCACTGGGACACCACCAGAATTTACCAAAATTAAGGCCATTTAGTATTTAGTAGACCAAAAGTTCAGCATTGGTTTTGTTGGAATTTATCTTTAAATCAATGTTAGAATTTAATTTTAAACCAATGTAAACTCAAATTAATAATCTGACTCCAATTTGTGACTTTACCCAACTCTCATTCATCCAACAATATGCGCGCTCGTTCTGCAATAGAAAGGTATCAGGAAGCCGGCATTTTCACACACGAGTGGATTTATTCCTAACACACAAATCTACAACTTGAGTTTGGGTCCCTCTCAATACAGCAGCTCTCTTTGTCTTCGCTGTTCAGCATTAATTTATAGACACAATATGCAAATGACACAGAGACAAAGGCATCCTGGCATGATTCTATTGGCTATGTGTATGCTGCAGTTAACTTTAGCTTGCTTCTCTTGGTCTTTCTTCAAGTGGTGGCCCCTCCTGCTTGTGGCTGAAGGGTCCAGTTTCTTGTCGACCCCTTCCCGCTCGAGGTGTCTGTCTGCGCCAGGCACCAACCTAAAACCTCCCAAACCTCACATTCTTTCACTTTCTTTTTCCAACTTCACCAGCCACACACTCAGCATTCCACAGAATAACAGTGACACAAGATGCAGGACATCGAATAAAACTAGCCAGGTTTCAACTCTTCCACTCCTTTATTCCCTCTCATGACCTCAGACAACTGAGGTCATCACTCGAACCCCTTATTTTATTGTTAAACACGAGCTAAAAATCAAACAATGAAAAGTTAGTAACAACTTACAAATCAATAGAATGTGAGGTAAAGTTCAATAGAGAGTTAGTAAAAGACTAAAGATCAATAAAAATGAGTAAAAATTAAAAATCAATAGAAAACTAGTAAAAATTAAAAATCAATAGAGAATTAGTAAAACTTAAAAATCAATAGAGAATTAGTAAAACTTAAAAATCAATAGAAAATTTCATTCCCTCCTCATGGCCTCAGGTCGCTGAGGCCATCTACACATACTCACATCCCGGACTCCCGGAGGGCCACAGCTGTCTCCCCCTCCTGGGGGTCCTTCTGAGGGATCATCATGTACTGGCCACCAGAAGGGAGCGGCCCCAACGTGCGTTCAATTGTCTTAACAGTTAATGATCTGATACATGGAATACAACAACATCCACATAACACCATAATAGCGGCAAACACAGCGATAGAAATCAGTACTGATGCAATCAAGCTTTTATATTTGCCAAAGATGTTTAACCAGTCAGAGTACCAACTGGTGTCCACACCTGAGTGCTCCTTCATTTTGTCACTTAACGTGCGCAGACCCTCCAATGCCTTGGTAAGGCGACCGTCAGGAGATGTATTGTTGGGAATCAGAGTACAACACTGATCCCCAAAAATACTACACACTCCTCCTCTTTCAGCCAACACCATATCTAAGCCCATTCTATTTTGGAATGCCATCAGAGATGTGGCAGCCAATTGCTCATGCACTGCCTGGAGTGCCGAGGTGGTGAAGTTCGCCAATCGTTGGACATTATAATGAACATAATTAATCCGGTCCACATTTTTGTTTACCGTAACAAACAGGAAAATACTCTCCCATCCTGCCGCAATTTGATCCACCAATTTATACTCGTCAGGGACCCCTCTTGGGACTCCAATTGCATCTATATATGTGGGATCTCCTGCATTCAACCATTCATGCATGTCCCTTCTCTTCCTGTTAAGGAAGGGGACTCTTCCCCATTGTCCAACACATTCCCACTCCATTTTGGCCAGATCTAAGGCTGTCACACTAACTGGCATGATCAGCGTTACCAGGGCGCACTTACCTGAGGCATTGGTGGGAAGCCTATCGTACAGCACTTTCTCTCCACACCACAGCCAAACATCATCACGAGCGAGAGGGATTCCTACTGGCAAAGACACATTTTCATTACACCATGACTCCTGGATATTTCCAATCCCAGGACCCGTCCCATTTAACTTTTAGGCAGGTGAACTTCTGTTTTGCAACTTGGGTGTCAAAAATAGGCTCTTTCTTTTTTATTCCCACATCATTCCATGGGTGTGTCCAATTAAAATTGTCACCCAAGTGTTCACCTGTGTCGGTTGTTTACATTTCAGATTTAGCAGTAGTTGTTGTGTCTGTGTCAGCGTCTTACCATCATCTCGCTCTGCTCCATACCATACCATTCCATTACATGCTCCTTTCGCTCCATCACTTCTGTCATCCCGCATCCTATGTTCAAACGCCAACATCGTCCACACAAAGCACACGCCAGCAAGCAAAATAGTCAATAAGTTAAACATTTGCATCGTCATCGTCTTTGTTCAGACTCGAAAGTGTCTGACTTTGATCCAATTCATGCCATCTACACATTCCCTCTCTTGACCTGCCCGTCCGGGCGGTCAACCTCTAAGCTCAACCTTGGCGGGCACAAATACCGGGGCCGGGCGCAACTGTGAGTTATGGTACCACTTTTGTCCTGTAGTTCCCAATTGGGTGGCGCGTAAGGTTCTAGCCAGAACTCTAAACTGTCCTTATCAGCGAGATTGAGTCCACCTCCGGGAAAGCACCCGGAGGTTGATGTACGGAGTGATGTCCGACTCCAGTGATGCTGAGTTCACTGAGTTCAAATATCTAACTGTGTTCCGAGATTACAAATTAAGCCTCGAGCTAACGCTCCAATTTTGACTGTTAATTGACAAATTTTAAAGCAACACAAATGAAATAGTAACCATTTATGCTTAAAATAAAAAATCCCAAAACTATAATAACGCAGATACCGAATTAAACCTCTATTTTTTCTTTTTTTTTTATGGGAAGAAAAGGTGCTCTACAAGACATAGACAGCTCCAAGACCGCTGCAGTCTTCACCTCCTATTGTCTCATGATTGGCTCAATCCACCTACAGGCTGTGCCCACACTGATTCTGTCAACTGGGGGAGGGGGTAGAGACAGTAAAAACAATCGCGGAGCTGTGGAGCCGAGCCCCAAATCAGTCGGGCCCTGGGTCCACAACACCTCTAGCAGAGACACACACAGAACTACCATTTCCGAGCGACCCTTCCCTGGAAATTTTGAAATTTAGTAATGTTCCCAAAACCAAAGAATTTGTAGTCGGTGCTGATATATGATCTCCCGATTGTGCAACAACTATGGGGTCTAGACCTCTAGTATGATGACGCTCATCAATATTCAATGCGATTTGTGGCTCGGCGAAAGTAAACAATTCATACCATTTCCGCTGTCCAGGGACAAGGCACGCGTGCGAGGCAACGCAGGTAGACATAACAAATATATAATTCTAACGCAAGATGCACTCATGACTAAATTTGGATGAGTGCATTTTTGATAAACCAAATCATGTTTGTGATCACATGTACAATGTGATATGTCAATCGGTGAATTGAAAGGGTGGCGGTTGCTAAACCACTCAGACCAGAGCAAGAACAGGGCATACCCACCGCGGGAGCATGGGAACCAGGTTTCAGAGCTGCCCTCAAATGTTTCAGTTCAGTTTAGCCACTGGGAAGGAAGAGAGCACGACATATGCTCCCTATGACGGATGTGCAGAGTCAAGTTCAGTCCCATCCGGGAATGCCACTCGAATTCCAGTGATCGTTCAGTCAATGGCAGTGACTCAGGCAATCTTGAGAGTCCACATGGCTCAGTGGGGGTTGCGGAAGGAGCTCATAGCTCGCCCCAATATCCAGCACCATCGAAAACTTGTCCATCCACCGTCCCCGGAATGCTAGGACCTGCTAGTCCTCGAACGCTGAAGCTCCGCGGCCCCCTGTCATGGAATGGGGTACGAGCGGGTTTGTGTCAAGTGCGTTGGGAGTGGGTAACGGTGGCGCCCCCTGCGCTGGTGGAGCTCTTTGTGACAGATATGGCACCGGAGGATGGCACATTCCAGAAAGTGGCTCGGCATGGACAGCTCATCACCCAGTGACCCCACACCCCGCAGCCAGAGCACACCCCACTCACAACCCCCGTCCATAACCACCCGTACCTCTGTTACTGCAAACCCAACCTCGTTGACCGGCCTGCTATGGACAGCAGCCAGTCTGCTGTGGCGCTGCGTCACCCGAACCTTGCCCAGAAGCAGCAGAAGTGGAAGGAGCAGCTGCCTCCTTTTTTCTTATCTCTCTTGGCCTTCTAAACCTGCAAGTACAACAATTTTAGTCACGCTCCTTAATCCAATCCCATATTTTCCTTTTCTGATGTCGTGCAAAATTATGTACACAATGTGTTCTACTTTGCCCGAGTAGCATTTCTCATTGATGGACTATTTCGCCTGATTTCTGCCACTGGGAGGGGCACGCCCTTGTGGACGGCCAACTGGAACAGCTGTGTAATGTCGACATTATTGGATGGGTCACTGCCGGAAGTCTCACTCTATTCACGTCTCGCCCTGGCCACATAGACCAGGCCTGTCTCCCTTTTCCCCACCTGAAAGACACAGCAACATCGACCCCAACGGGCCAGAAATATCTGATGCACGGCACAGCCAATCTCACCTGAGGTGTCCCCATTTAGCTGGTGACCATCATGCTGGTCAGCAGATCTGGCCTCGGCCTCAAGTGAGGATAGTTCCTCTGAAATAAATTTTGTCCCGCTTGTAACTCTGTATAAACCTCTTAGTCTGGTGTCTCCTTTGTAGGAGATTTCAACCAACGTGACCTCTTTACAACGTGTCAAATAAACCAATGTTGACCTTTCTGCTATCTTTACAGCTGTGAGAGCTGTTACTAACCCCTCCTTCCCCCTTGGGTAATTACAAATGTCTTATCTTCAAACTTCTTACAAGCACCCAGTATCCTGGCTTTACTAGATTACTGCCCCTGCTGGGAGACGGAAAGAGCTTTGTCACTCTAAATTAGCGCCTGTCTTTTGTTTTCCTAACATTTTTCACATATGGTCAACTAAAGTTGCTTCAACATCTATTTCCCATTTGTTCTTAAATTTGAGGTATTCTATAAGTTCTTCCAAACAGTGTTTTACAATGTCTTAGTCCTAAATACAATGAAATACGTTACAATGGAAAATATCAGAATAAAATTTCATACATCCAACATGAGACACGTGCTTGTGACCACTTCAGGGTCATTTTTGTCTGAAATATCTCCTCTACAACAACTTACCCTTGCGTTAAGTGAGTAATTTTCCATAAAAACAGTGCCACTAATTCGACATTAACTTCAAGTATCACTGCTGTGGTGCTGTATTATATGGAAAAGTCTGAACAATCCAAGAAAATTTTGCCCTATCCTGGACTGGGTGTGTGTTATCTAGTCGCGCATCCAATGTGAATATATCTTATATCTCCCTCCTTGTTGAGGAGAACCTCTGGGATGGTAGTGGTGAGGCGCTATTTGAAGCATTCTCTGGCCTTCTGGTCACACTGGTCACATGTCACCTCAAACCTGTGGAGATAACTGGAGGTGTGGCAATTGCCAGTGAGAAGAGACAAATTATCTTCCTTCCAAAACTTTCAGTTTTGCATAAATTTTGTGTAATAACGTCAATCAATCATTCACTTGATGCTTGAATTTAATTACTCCAATCTTTCTCCAAAAACAATTTGAAAATCAATACTCGGGAGTGCAATAGGGATTCAGGTTGATCAGGCCTGTCCACCCATCGCATCCTAAGTACTGTAAGGGCTTGCCGGTGACCTCAAACAATTTTCTGTCCTGAGGCCCGTCCCTACAACATTCACTCAAACCACATATGCATACAAACACTTTTCTTTCACACTTTCATTCACCAAACGATACTTTCCAATTCCACACAGAGACCCCTCCCTTGGCGCGTCCGCCTTGATTTCACTGAGATTTGTGCTGGCAGATCCATAATTTTGCCTTAATTTAGCCAGCGTATGCCAAAATTTACAACTGTGGGTCTCTGGATTTTCCCATTCACTCCCCGTGAAGTTGTTTCTCCTCTCAAGGACGTAGCTGACGAAACTGCACCTGTGACATCAAACAGCTCATAGATGCGAATGTTAGCAGTCTGGTATTTATGGAATGATGTCATATCCTCTAAAATTGTCATGTCAGCGTTCGCGTCGTACAGTCAAAAAAAACCATCTGTCTTCCACCTTTGTCACATTTAATACACATCAGTTAATAAATCATCTACAAAACTATTTAGTCCAACTTTATATTTGGTAAACCAATCTCCAATGGCTAGATATTCCCCTTTCCAAAGATTTTCTTTCAACATGTTCATAGGATACTTCACTTAAAATTTATCCCAAAACCACAATCCCTTTGCTTAAAAATTTAAATTTTAATAAGATTGTCGCCGCCCTGCTGTTCCTCAGGCATCCCCTGCATGTTTCAGTATTTAACTTGTGTTCTAATTCCCTGCTAATTTGTATTTATTGTTAGGTTGAATACATATATTTTATCCCGTACCTTACTACACTAGCACTGCAAAAAAAAATTGCTCCATGGTGCGACCCATGCTCGACCACATGAGAACACCTCAAGTAGAGGCAGATGCCTGAAGATTAGATCGTCAGCAACATCGAGGGGGGTGCCGAGACACACCTCTGAAACAAAAAGACTGTGACCTTCTTTCGAGAGCACCAAAAGGCATATCTTCCTTTTCAATCAGTTAACGACTGCCATTGATGCCTGTTTTTCCTCTTGTGTCTGAAATGTTTACATGTTCCTGCTGGTGCTTCCCCCCCCCCGGGGCCAGCACGGGCGTCTCCACACTCCCCTGCTGTTCTCCGCGCACCCTCTCTCTCATTATTCACAGCCTGTTCGATCAATTGTATGGTCGCTGGTGCCATCCTTGAATCGTTATCTTTTGCATCTCAAACCATTCTGCTCCCCCCCCATTAATGGCGCCGTCGGATCGGGCGGCGGCTCAAACACATACTGTTGCGAGTCTGGCAACTGTGGATAAATGCCTCTCAGACATTCCGTCTTTTCTTCCACTTTTTCAATCACTTCATCCTCTTTCTCTGACTTCCTCCCCCTACTTGGGAATGAGCATCTAACTTCAAAGAGCTGTTAACTCTTTGTTAGAGCACACTCATGATTTTACGATTACACCTCTACCCATTGCCTTCTGTAAAATCTTTCTCACTCTTATTTTTTCCTTTAATTTTCCAAATTCACTGTAGCCTTACCAAAGCCACTCAAACAATCAAGGTATCAAATCACAACCTACAAAGTCAGGAACCACCTATGCTCTTGCAAAGGTTTCGCATGCTCTCAAAAGCTTCATTCAATTATGATTTCATAACACCAATCTTTTTTTTCTTTGTGTCATTTCCATCTGTGCATTTCATTCCAGTTACTAATTACAGTTACCTTAATAGAAAGACCATCAACTAAAGTATGAAACATAAAATATTTATTTCTTCAATTCCTCCTTACAGCAGACCCTAATTCTTATCCTTTTCATTTGTTCAAGTCACACCTTCTTCAATACTGCCTGTTTAATCATCCTCCTTTCAATGGAACATTAATTGTTCCTTTCTCTTTTCTTATTGAACTTCCAATCTCTACACTGACACAATTTCTTCTCTTTTCTCTAGCTTTCTTTCTTTCTCTTTTCTTATTTCATCCCTACTTCATGTTTTTCTTCTCTTTTTTATGTTTCATTTTTATGAATTTATCCTTAATCTCCGTGCCACACCCGAGACCACTATCACACTTACTCTCCTTCGCCATCTTGAAATCCACTCGTGTGTCCCAACCACTTCTTACGCAGAACAATTTTAGCCTTCACATTCACACAGCTTCCACACAGACACGTAAATCCCAGATTTTAAACCGTGTCCCGATACGTAAATCCCAGATTTTATACCGTATCTTAACCACGAATAGTTCCAAACTATTCTAGTAGGTAAATCATTGTGATGTGTTTCTATATGCCCTATTCAGTACTGAATTCCATTGCACTGTCTTCTTTATTTATCTAATTTATATATTTGTCTGTATTATTGTTGTATTGCACTGGAGAGGGGAGCCCTCTAATCTCGTTGCACACTTGAGTACAATGACAATAAAGGGATTTCGAAAAAAAAAAAAAAAAAAAAAAAAAAAAATCCCAGATTTCAGACCCTACTAACGTCCACACTGTAACACTTTTTATTTTTTTTTTAAGTATACTACTTTACTTTTGCGCCATTAATTATGCTAGAAGGTAAATCCCAGATTTTACACCCTAATAGCGTCCAACACTTTTACGCTTACTACGTTCCGCTCCTCCTTCCTCTTATAATTTAGCGTTGCCAATGTGCAGAATTTGAAAGGGTTCTGCTTACCTTGTTTCACTGTGGGCCCAAGAGGAAAGATGGTCGGATGTGTGGCTCTTTTATACTTTATCCTTTCTCAGGTCGTCACCTGGTGTGGACGTGCGAGACCCAGTCTCATGTGGTTTTTCTCGAAGTTCCAAACTTCTTTTACCTCTCATGCATCGCGTCGGCGTCACCATAATTGTTGGAATTTATCTTTAAATCAATGTTAGAATTTAATTTTAAACCAATGTAAACTCAAATTAATAATCTGACTCCAATTTGTGACTTTACCCAACTCTCATTCATCCAACAATATGCGCGCTCGTTCTGCAATAGAAAGGTATCAGGAAGCCGGCATTTTCACACACGAGTGGATTTATTCCTAACACACAAATCTACAACTTGAGTTTGGGTCCCTCTCAATACAGCAGCTCTCTTTGTCTTCGCTGTTCAGCATTAATTTATAGACACAATATGCAAATGACACAGAGACAAAGGCATCCTGGCATGATTCTATTGGCTATGTGTATGCTGCAGTTAACTTTAGCTTGCTTCTCTTGGTCTTTCTTCAAGTGGTGGCCCCTCCTGCTTGTGGCTGAAGGGTCCAGTTTCTTGTCGACCCCTTCCCGCTCGAGGTGTCTGTCTGCGCCAGGCACCAACCTAAAACCTCCCAAACCTCACATTCTTTCACTTTCTTTTTCCAACTTCACCAGCCACACACTCAGCATTCCACAGAATAACAGTGACACAAGATGCAGGACATCGAATAAAACTAGCCAGGTTTCAACTCTTCCACTCCTTTAGTTTTGATAAAAAAAACTGTATAAAAGCTGTTGCGGTGCTGAGATTGATTTAGGCCTTTCGTGTCAGCGCTGGAAAACTATGTCAGGTTATTTTTTTTATCCATTATCTACATCGCTTGTCCTCACAAGGGTTCTGGGGGTTGCTGGAGCCTATCCCAGATATCATCGGGCAATAGGCGGGGTACACCATGAACTGGTTGCCAGCCAATGGATATTTTATTAATCATAAAAGAAAAAACCTCTGTGTGATCAGTCCAAAGTCTCAAATTATTAGTCCTTTTTCGACTGCTTCAAGAGAGACTTGGCGGATCCCGCTTGTGCTGCGGTCCGGCGTAGAGTTCTTTTTTTCCCCATGTCAGTCACTCGCGCTTCGTCTCCCGCCATCTCTGGGCGGCTGTTCCCCTCCCAGCGCGGTGCAGGGAGACCTGTCGGGCTGACATGACAGCGGCAAGTAAACAAGCTTCTGGGGAGCCTGCCTGTCTTTGTCATGGGTAGTCCCTTCAAACTTTACCTATTATCACAAAGGAGGAAAGGCGGAGGGCTGGCTTTGTTAATGATAGATGGTGTAACCCTGGGCACATCACTATTAAGGAGAAACTTCGCAGTCGGGAGATTGAGCTGCTAGCTGTTAGCATCCGTCCGTACTATGTCCCGCGAGAGTTCAGTCATGTGATCGCGGTGGCGGTGTAGATACCCCACTGGAGGGGCCTGAAGACCATCTCAGGCCACGGACAACCAAAGACCCAGAAGGGGGGGTACCTTCAGTGGGCAAATGAGTTGAACCAATTTTTCAATAGGTTCGATCAGATGCCTGCCCCCGCTCAATCTCCCCTGCTGCAGCCCCCACCAGCTCCTCCTGCTGCTGCGAACGACACCCTCTTCCCTCCTCCCCCCACAGTCATCAGTTCCCAGCCACATAGGACAAACTCCACTTCCTCCTGCTCAGCATTGTTCCTCACAACATCTCAGGTGAAGAACCAGCTGAGGAAGAGGAAGGCAGCGGGTCCAGATGGGATTAGCTCTCAGCTCCTCAAATCCTGCGCAGACCAGCTGTGTGGAATCGTCCAGCACATGTTCAACCTGAGCCTGAAGCTAGGCAGAGTCCCCCAGCTGTGGAAAACATCCTGCCTGGTTACGGTTCCAAAGACACCCAATCCGAAGGAGCTCAACAACTTCAGACCAGTGGCGCTGACGTCTCATCTGATGAAGACCCTGGAGAGACTGGTCCTCGTCCATCTGCGCCCCCTGGTCAGCTCCTCAATGGACCCACTCCAGTTCGCATACCAGTCTGGCATCAGTGTGGATGATGCCATCAGCTATCTGCTTCACATTTCACTCTCCCATCTGGAGAAGGCGGGGGGCACGGTGAGGATTATGTTCTTTGATTTCTCCAGTGCTTTCAACAGCATCCAGCCCACCCTATTGGGAGACAAGCTGGATCGGGCGGGAGTGGCCCACCACCTCATCACATGGATCCACGACTACCTCACAAACCGGCCACAACACGCGAGAACACAGGACCGTGTGTCTGACGTGCTCCTCTGGAGCACGGGAGCGCCGCAGTGAACTGTTCTGGCGCCCTTCCTGTTCACCCTCTACACCTCGGACTACAAATACAATTCCACAACCTGTCACCTGCAGAAGTTCTCTGATGACTCTGCGATTGTCGGCCTCATCACTGACGGAGACGATCGGGAGTACAGAGGGATTACGCAGAGTTTTGTGGACTGGTGTCAGCGGAACAGCCTCCAAATCAACGCTGGGAAATCCAAAGAGCTGGTGGTGGATTTCTGCAAGTGTCTGCACTCTTCATCTGCACCGGTGAATATTCAGGGAACAGACGTTGAGAGGGTCTCAACTTACAATTACCTGGGTGTTCATCTGAACAATAAACTGGACTGGAGCGACAACACAGACGTTCTCTATAGGAAGGGTCAGAGCAGACTCTTCCTACTCCGGAGGCTGAGGTCCTTTGGCGTTCGGGGGACACTCCTCGGGAACTTCTATGACTCTGTGGTTTCACCGGTCATTTTTTATGGAGTGGTCTCCTGGGCAGGAGGCATCTCGGGCCGGGACAAAAAAGGAGACTGGACAAACTAGTGAGGAAGGACAGCTCTGTCCTGGGCTGCTCCCTGGACTCTGTGGACTCAGTGGGGGGCAGGAGGATGACGGCAAAACTGTCATCAATGCTGGACAACCCAGCTGACCCACTCAATGACACTCTTAGAACACTCCACAGCCCCTTCAGTGATAGACTGTTACACCCTCGCTGTACAAAAGAGAGATTTCGCCGCTCCTTCCTGCCAGCTGCTGTCAGACTTTTTAACAAGAACATTGGGTCAGGCCTACGAACGGGCGGGCATTAGTGCAATTGTGCAGTCCTCGGATAAATTATACACTACTACTCTACTTTCAGCCAATGGTGTACTTAAATATTGACCAATGAAGCATTTTGTTTACCATTACAGTATTCTTATTACAGTACTTTTATAACTGCAGTATTTCTACCATTGCAGTACTTTCACCATTACAGTACTTTATCATTGCAGTTTTTTTTTTTATCATTGCAGTACTTTTACCACCACAGTACTTTTATCATTGCAGTACTTTTACTATTACAGTACTTTTATCATTGCAGTATTTTCCATCATTGCAGTATTTTCAATCATTTTTTATCAGTGCAGTGTTTTTATTCATTTCCCCTCTGTATCATGGACAGGCATAAGGAGTGTTTCCTTACACTTGTATATGTTGTATATACGTTTATACTGTGTATAATTGCATGCTTTTTATGAATGTCTGCTGCTCATGTGAAACATTAACGGCTACATTACGCCGCCGACTCTGTGTGATATTTATCTTTGCTGCTGTAACACCTCAAATTTCCCCATTGTGGGACTATTAAAGGACATCTTTATCTTATTTGGTTGCACCAGAAAGTCATGTATATTTCAGTGCTGCTCAAAGATTCGACTGCATCACGAATGCTCAATGCAGCCACTTAAGTTTGCTCTCTGCGAGGCTCTCATGACTCTATGACCATGATCCTTGTGCAAAAAATACACTGAAATAACAGAGGCAACTCAAGATGGCTGCCCTCTGCCTTGAGCCGTAGAGGGACATGTTTGGAAATTCACTCTGACACCCATGCACTCTATGAGTGAGAGGCAGAGAGCCTTCCCCTCCTGATAATTTCTGAATGCAGCCTATGTTCTAAACCAGGGTTTCAAACTCATTCCACCTCAGGGGCCAGATGGAAAATCTATTCCTAAGTGGGCCGGACTGGTAAAATCATGATCTCCAACTTAAGACTAATGGCATTATATTATGCAGATTTTCGCTATTTGTGTGCTGTCCAGGTAGCAGATATAATAATAGTGGAGGACATTTGTAAATATATCATAACATATTAAAGAAATCTATATAAATTACAGTAATCCCTCATTTATCGCCGGGGATACGTTCCAAAAATAACCCGGGATAGGTGGAATCCGCGAAGTAGTCAGCTTTATTTATTTATTTTTTTATTATTCAACTTCTGGCTTGCTTCACTTTCAGACGTGTGCTCATATGTTGACAGAGGAGCGGTAAAAAAGCCATCTATATTAACAGACACTAGGTATTCACGAGAACTGCAATTGTCGTTAAGAATATTGTAAAAAATGTTCCAATACAATATATTCTTTTTTACAACCTCTAGCTAAACTTCGGCGGATACTAGCTTCTGCCTGGCTTTGATTTGGAAAACAAATCAATCTTGGTCATTTTAGCGTTAACCTCATTTTGCATCTTTTTGTCCATCCTTTTTTGCGCTCAATGTCACGTCATCAAGACTCATCGTGACTGACCGGAGATTGCACAATTGATCATTTCCTCCAAACCACTCGGCGTGTCTGACCCGCCCGGAGCTATTCTATTTACAAAATCAGGTGTTTGTTTTCCTTCCTTCATTGGCCTCTATCCTCGTCTGCGCCTCGGTGCAAGGCACCGGTTGCAATGTTGATATTAACCCCACTGGACACAATAAATCTGATAATCCACCAGTTGACATTCCTTCATAAACAAGAATAATTAATGACATATAATAATAATGACAGTTATAGCATCTTGACAGACGCGACATCACACGCATCTTTGAACTTGTGCCCTACGATTGGCTGGCAACCAGTTCAGGATGTACCTCACCTAGAGCCAGATGACTGCTGGGATAGGCTTCAGCGACCGTTGTGAGGAGAAGCGGAACAGATAATGGATGGATGGTTATTAAGCTTCCTGTTTTTATCATCCATTCTTGATCCTTTTTTAAATATTTTTTATATATGAATGTTTCCATTGTTGTTTATTGTTTTTATTTCTATTACTAATTATTCATCTTTTTGGAGGGTTAGACTGTGTTGATAGTTTCTTACAATAGTTTTCCTACAGTATTTTGGTTCTATACCGCGAGTGGCTGCTGACCAGTTCAGAGTGTAGCCCACCTGCTGCCCAAAGACAGCTGGGATAATCTCCAGCACCCTGAGACCCTTGTGAGGAGAAGCGTCTTGGATAATGGATGGATGGTTCTATATTTTATTTCTCCACTTGATTTTATTTCTGATCTATGTTTTATTCCAGTAAACTACTGTGCCGCTAGTGTTTCCTCATTACTGACTTTTCCCAACAATTATATGTCCTGTTAGGGACAGTGTGAATGTGAGTTTGAATATCGAGTGTTTGCACCCATTCCTGATTTTTTTTTCACTTTTGTCACACTTAAATATACATCACATCCTCACACAAATTTAAATAAGGTTACCCAAAACACAGTTTTTAAATAAAGGTTATTATTATTAAGGGAGTGTGAAAATCCGAAACTACATGGCCATGTGTAGAAAATGTGATTGCACCCTAAACTTAATTGCAATGAGTCTTTCACAACTCTGTGGGGATATTTTGGACCACTCTTCCTTTCAGAATTGCTTTTATTCAGGAGGGCTTTTCAGCATGAACGTCATTTTAAAGGTTATGACAAAGCATTTCAATCATTTTCAAGTCTGGACTTTGACTAGGCCACTCCTAAACTTTCAGTTTTTTTAAGCCATTCAGACGTTGACTCGCTGATGTGTTTTGACACTACAATGCCTTTAATGAAGTAAAATAAGTACAAAACAGTCACTTATGAACAGATGTGAAGGAAAACTTATAAGAATGCGTTATAAAGTTTGGATTTGTGGCGTTTACGCCCCTTCAAACAGCAGACAGCATTCGTGAGTCTCCATGACAACTGAAGAGGAACAAATGCCACACCGTGCACACAATGACTGACAGGCTGACAGGATGTATTATGCAAATGCTGTAGTCACAGCACACCAGTTCTCAGAGCAAGCATGAATGCTCCAGTCTTAGAAATATGTGGGCCCATTATTGTAGCAAAACTATTTAAATCCACAAATGTGAAAAATGAATCCATACCTGTAACCATTGTCACAAATGTGTACCGAGAATCTACAAATGCGTAATTGAAGTCACAAATGTGTCACGAGAATCTACAAATGTGGACATTGTTTTGTATGCGGACTGGGCCTCTTTATTGGGTGCGTTCTTTCATGTGATTTTTGCTACAGTCCTGCCGTCGACGAGTCACATATGTGTGTATCGATTTGCAAATGCGTACCTGGAGATTTGTGTGGCTCCGTAGGTGCACATTTAGACCACAAAGGAGCGCTAGCACTCTACCAGCCCAGTACCACCAATATATACAAGAATAACATGGACCTACTGTCAAGTACCATTTATTTAACACAGTTTGAATTTGAATAAATGCAAGAATAAATTGGAACTAACTGGATTTTCTGTACATTACACATCGAACTCACTTAGTCACTTAGTTATTTCCCTTGCGGTCTAAATGTGTAGCTACGGAGCCACAGCAGGACTGTCGCAAAAGTCACATGTAAGAACGGAGCCAATCAAGAGGCCCCGTGCGCATACAAATCAATGCACACATTTGTAGATTCTCGGTACACATTTGTGACTGTAGTTACAGATATTGATTTTTTTGTACACATTTTTGGATTGAAATACGCACTTGTAAATAGTTGTGATAATGACAATAATGCTCCCATATAATTAAGCATTTCGAGTTTTAAGCATGTTCTTTTCTCTCTCATCCAGGTCAGTTTTTTATTCAATCACACATACAGTTAAGAATTTCCCACTTCTCAAATGATCATTTCTTAAACAACTTCCCACTGAAATGTTTAACATAAAAAAACTAATCTGAAAATGAGACAAAACGAGCCAAGGAAATATAAAGGGCTTAAATTATTCATTTATTTAGAAAAGAAAGTATTCATAGCTACCTGATGCTGTGTGAAAGTGTTCTTATCTAAAACCCGATTGGGCCACCCTGAGCAATGACGATTTGCGCCAAGGGGACTTTCACATGACGTCCCTTCCACTTTGTATTTTTTGTCTTTGTCGCCATCTAGGGGGGATAGTATTCGACTGATTACATCTTAAGACGCTCAACACATTTCACTGCTCTTTAAAATGGTGCACTCTCGCTGTGTCATTGGGTGAGAGAAAAATATTTTTCCATTGTATTCTGAAGATAATATGGTCAAGGGCCCAGGGACAGAAGAAAAGTTTAAAAAATGGCAAGTGAAGTGGCTGAGTCACATCTCCCATCTTTACGAGTTCATCCATAGTTTGGGCTTGTGTGTGCGCGATCACTTTGTAAGCAGTAAGTTTGTTTACCATTGAAATTGTAAGAGTTTGTGATTATAACATTTCCAGGAAAAAATGGTTGCGTCCTACTGACACCACCAATTAAGGAAAAAGTCAAGTGAATTTTAACTTGACCATCCCGGTGGACCAGTTAGTGTAACGGAGTTAAAAATATCCTTCATGTCTTATTTTTCTCCCTGCTTATGTTTTGGAATTCATATTATCATTTTATAGTTTTTTGTATATTTGTTAATTGAATCTCAATGAGTAACATCTATTTATTAATATTTAGTCATTTCCTGTGTAATGGGCGCACTGTGCTTCCGTCACACCTGTTGGACTTCCTTCTTCCCTCAATGCGATGACAATTGCTGAGGCTCAGTCGCATTTGAAGGAGCTGCTACTTTGTTTCATTATTTTCTTTGAGGATTGAGTATTTTGAGTTGATTCTATCTGCAAATAGGGAGTATAGTGACATGTTACAATATCAATATTATGTTGTGTCTGTCACGATCCGTCTGTTGTGGTTGCAGCAAGTGGGCGTGGTCCGACGGCGCCCGTTCCTGGAATCGGCCACGAGCGGGACGCGCTCACGAGCCACACAGCTGCGTCTGATCAAGACATTGATTGCGGACTATTTAAACCACCGACGCGGTCAGACCCGCGTCGGATTATTATCCAGCGTTGCTCATGTTACTGCTTTTGCGCATGCTCATAGTTTTTGTTCTTGTCGCGATTGATTCCGTGTGTTGCTCGTGCGTACTTTTGTGTTTATTGTTCGACGCTTCTAGCTACTTTTCGGCTCGCTTTTTGTTATCGTCGTATTTGGATTTGTCTTCACCCTTTTTGTGATAAGCAATTATTCGTTTTTCGGTTCCTTGCCTTGCAAGCGCTTTTTGTTATTTCGTGATTTATTTCCTGGTGTGACTGTGTCCCCCAGCGTTTTTCGTTCCCTCTATCCCGGCGGTTGTAACCATAGAATCCTATTAGTATACGAAATTGATAAGAGAATACTCTTTAGTGATTATTGTAACCTGCTTGACGGTCTAAATAAATACCTTGCTTAACACCACTTCCTGTGTCAGCGTTTAAGAATCCACCCTTCACCGCTTTCCAGCTCCGGCTGGGAAGCGGTCCTGACAGTGTCTGTTTAACCAGCAATAATAGTTTTACAAATGTTTTTCAGTGTTAAGGTACAAACACACATGTATGGACATTATGTATGGAGGACTGAAAGTGCCAAAATTAAATACATAAATAAATACACCATGAAATGTTTAATAAAAATTGTCATTAATTGATTAAATGTTTAATTTATTAATTAAATGTGGAAGTAAATAATTGTGAATAAATGTGTCATTAATTAAATTAGCAATGATTATATGTAATAAAAATCTATATGATTATTTCTGTGTTAAATTAGTTATTTATGAATTTAATTATTTCACAGTCCCATGTTGCAGTCTTTCATGAATTAATTTTATCTGTCAAACTCGTCCATCAAAGTTATTGGGTGGGGCTAAACACTGATGAACTCAAATCTTGTCTCAGGCGTTGCTTTGGCCTGAAGTGGATGCAAACATGGCGGCTACGACGATGGAGGACTTCCATGCGCTACTTCGATTGAGTGGTCGAGGCTTGTATTTGGTTGTTTAGCGTGAGTATTCAAACCAATTTATAGGTGAATAGCGTCACTCGGTGTATCAGAATATTTTCACGAGACACTTGGTTGGCATCAATCCATTATTCTGGACTTAATTTGCCTTGACTTGATGAGCAGCCCAACAAATCAGGTGTTAGGACCTGCTCACCAAACTTTGATGGGTGAGTCTGAGAGATAAAATGAATTCATGAAACACCGCAAGGCGGGACTATGAAATAATTAATTAAATAGATAAATAATTAATTAAATACAGAAATAATTATATGGATTTTTTTACATATAATCATTGGTAATTTAATTAATTAATGGCAATTTTTTTATTCAATTCCACATTTAATTAATAAATGAAATATTTTAATTTAACATTTCATGGTGTATTCATTTATTTATTGATGACCACCAAGACCCAAATGCTCTCCCTCTCCTTACTCTTTCTCTCTCTCACATGACACAATTGTCACAACCCCTCCACACTATGTCAACAGATAATAAAACATCCATGACCCAGTTCATTACAATATACTGTATTATTACAGTGAAAAAAAATCCTTCTAATCTTAAAGTATTTTTAGGGTTTTAGGTTGCATAACACATTTTGATTTTATTGATCAATTTAATACTTTAAAATTATACATGGTGGCACAGTGGCGGCACGGTGGCCGACTGGTGAGCAGGATGGCCTGACAGTGAGAGACAGCAGCGGTTGTGGGTTCGATCCCGGCTCCGGCCTTCCTGCGTGGGTTTCCACCGGGTACTCCGGTTTCCTCCCACATTCCAAAAACATGCATGGCAGGTCGATTGGACACTCTAAATTGCCCCTAGGTATGAGTGTGTGCGCGGAAGGTTGTTCGTCTCTGTGTGCACTGCAATTAGCTGGCAACCAGTTCAGGGTGTCCCTTGCCTACTGCCCGAAGATAGCTGGGATAGGCTCCAGCGCACCCCCATGACCCTAGTGAGGAGAAGCGGTATAGATGATGGATGGATGGATGGTGGCACAGTATCCGGCTGGTAAGCACGATGGCCTCACAGTGCTGACGTTCATGGTTTGGTTCCGGCTCTGGCCTTTCTGTGTGGAGTTTGCCTGTTCTCCCCATGCCTGCGTGGGTTTTCTCTGGGTAATCCAGTTTCCGTCCACATTCCAAAAACATGCATGATTGATCACTCGAAATTGTTTGTCTTTGTATACCCTGCGATTGGCAGGCAACCAGTTCCTACTGCCCGAGCTTAAAGATAAAGATAAAGATGTCCTTTAATAGTCCCATAATGGGGAAATTTGAGATGTTACAGCAGCAGAGTCGGCGGCGTAATGTAGCCGTCAATGTATAACATTAGCAGCAGACATTCATAAAAAGCATGCCAATATACACAGTATAAACGTATATCCAACATATACAAGTGTAAGGAAACACTCCTTATGCCTGTCCATGATACAGAGGGGAAATGAATAAAAACGCTGCAATGATAACAAATACTGAATGATTGAAAATACTGCAATGATAAAAGTACTGTAATGGGAAGAGTACTGAAATGATGATTGCGATTAAGAATAGTTTTCAGAGTCTATCACGGATCTTTGAGAAATAGATGGTGGCCAGATTTCCCAGAGGACCTTGCTTTGAGCTCCATGCAATGTATACTATATAATATATGTATTTCTTTCTTTGTTCATGTCCCTTCCAAGTTCCATAATGCTTTCTGGACCCCTGCATTGCATTGTGACATCATGCGCACATCATACGTGTCAGGTGCCAATCCCGGCAGAGCCGAGATTGTCGAGGTGGACTCGTTAAGAGCAGACACGAACAAGGCGGAGAGGTTACAAGGAATTTATTCTCCCGGCAGAGATAAAAAAATAACAAAGGATCCACAACGAAGTGCCGAGGGTACAAACCGAAAGTGCTGGGGGACAAACCACCCCAGGGAGAAAACGTAGTGAACAAAAAACGCTTGCCAAAGGCAAGGAAACAAAAACGAACGTAAATCGCTTACCGCGGAAGGGTAAGGAATGTCAATCAGCAAACATACACGCTTAATAAGGGCTAAGGCTAGAGGCGGAGTCGTAGAACGGGCAAGAGGTCAAAACACGCGTGGAGCACAAAACAATGGCAAGAGTTATCGCTTGGTACGTGGTCGTGAGCAAGGGAATCATCCGACGTCGACCCGTCGGATGCGGAAGGTTTAAGAAGAAGGAGATAATCAAGACTTGATTAGGATCAGGTGCGTGGCTGGCGGGCGCACCTCTCCAGGCGTGGCAGCGTGCCCGGGGAAGAGCGCTGGAGAAACGCCCCCACGTCAGCTGGGAAAACAAACAAAGAACACGTGAGACATGGCAGGAGCACAACGGATCATGACAGTACACCCCCCTTTAACGGACGCCTCCTGGCGGACCACCAGGCTTGCCCGGGTGTGCGGCGTGGAAGTCCCGGATGAGGTCGTTACAAAGGATCCAGGAGCGGGGGATCCACTGGCGCTCCTCCGGTCCGTAGCCCTCCCAGTCGACCAGATACTGGAAGCCCCTGCCCCTGCGCCTGGAGTCCAAGATTTCCCGCACCGTGTACACCGGACCGCCCTCGACGATCTGTGGTGGCGGCGGTGGGGTGGATGGAGGAGCCAGGGGTGACGATGAGACCGGCTTGAGCAGGGACACGTGAAAAACAGGATGAACCTTCATGGTGGCCGGGAGCTTGAGCTTGACGGCCACAGGGTTAATGATGGAGTCCACCTCCAGGGGGCCCACGAAACGTGGACCTACCTTGCGGGAGGTTCCCGCCAGATTAAGGTCGCGGGTGGACAACCGTACCTTGTCCCCGGGTTGGTACATCGGGGCTGGGCGTCGGCGCCGGTCGGCGATCCGTCGGTTGCGTTCTGCTGTGCGGGACAAGGCCGACCTGGCCTCCCGCCAAACGCGATGCGCCCGCTTCAGGTGCATCTGGACGGAGGGGACCTCAACCAGCCCCTCCTGTGATGGGAAAAGCGGCGGCTGGTAGCCGTAAGCAATCATGAACGGGGACTGACCGGTAGACGAGGACACCAAGGTGTTGTGCGCGTACTCTGCCCAAGGAAGGTGGTCAGCCCAAGTGGCCGGCTGATCGCTGCACACGCACCGTAGGGCGGCCTCCAGGTCCTGGTTCGCCCTCTCCGACTGACCATTGGATTGCGGATGGTAGCCCGATGACAGGCTCGACGTGGCCCCCAGGGACCGGCAGAAGCGCTTCCAGACCCGCGACACGAATTGCGGGCCTCGGTCGGACACCACATCGGTCGGCAGTCCGTGGAGCCTGAAAACGTGAAGGGTGAGGAGATTGGCCGTCTCAAGGGCTGACGGGAGCCTAGGCAGAGCAATGAAGTGAGCGGACTTGGAGAAGCGGTCGACAATGGTGAGTATGACTGACTTGCCCCTTGAGACGGGCAGGCCCGTGATGAAGTCCAGGGCTATGTGAGACCAGGGTCGTGGCGGAATCGGCAGAGGGTGTAACAGTCCCGCTGGCGGTTGATGCGAGGCCTTACTTGACGCACAGGCAGGGCAGGCCTTGACAAGATCGGTCACATCCTTCGTCATCTCCGGCCACCAGAAGCGTTGGGCAACGAGACAGAGGGTGCGGCGAACGCCGGGATGACATGCCACTCGGGAGGAGTGCCCCCACTTGAGCACCTCAGGGCGCAACGGAGCCGGCACATATAACCGGCCCTCGGGACATCCGGATGGGGCGCCAGCCTCGTCCTGGGCTTCTTGGACCCGCTGCTCGACCTCCCACCGAACGGCCCCCACCAGACGGTGGTCGGGGACCACGTTGTCGGGACCCGGCTCCTCCTCGACCGGGTCATGAATACGTGACAGGGCGTCGGGCTTAGTGTTCCTGGCCCCCGGCCGGTACGTCAGCGTGTACTCGAATCGGCTGAGGAATAAGGCCCACCGGGCTTGTCTGGGGTTGAGTCTCTTGATGGTGCGGATGTAGGCCAGGTTCTTGTGGTCGGTGTACACGGTGAACGGCTCGCGGGCACCCTCCAGCCAATGTCTCCATTCCTGTAGCGCGAGGACGACTGCCAGCAGCTCCCGGATTCCCACATCGTAGTTGGCCTCGGCCGGGGTGAGGCGACGGGAGAAGAAGGCGCAAGGGTGGACCTTCTGATCGACTGGAGACAGCTGGGACAGCACCGCCCCCACTCCCGAGTCGGATGCGTCGACCTCAACGAAAAAAGACAATTTGGGATCAGGATGGCGCAAAACAGGCGGACTTATGAACGCGCGCTTGAGCTCGCAAAAGGCCGCCTCCGCCGCAGGCCCCCACGCGAAACGGGTCTTGACGGACGTGAGACGAGTAAGAGGCAAGGCGCGACGGCTATAATCCTTGACGAAGCGCCGGTAAAAATTGGCGAATCCTAGAAAGCGCTGTAGTTGCTTACGGGTAGAAGGCGTTGGCCACTCTAGCACGGCGCGCGTTTTGGCCGGATCGGCCTTGATTTGTCCCTTCTCCACGACGAAACCTAAAAACTGAACCGAGGTTGTGTGAAATTCGCATTTTTCCGCCTTCACATAGAGGCGGTTCTCTAATAGGCGTTGCAGTACGGCCCGTACGTGTCGGTGGTGCTCCTCTAATGACCGCGAGAAAATCAAAATGTCATCCAGATACACGAAGCAGCAGACGTTGAGCATGTCGCGCAGCACATCATTGATAAGGCTCTGAAACACAGCGGGAGCGTTGGTCAGCCCGAATGGCATGACCAGATATTCGAAATGCCCGAGGGGGGTTTTGAACGCGGTTTTCCACTCGTCGCCCTCCCGAATTCTTACCAGGTGGTATGCGGATCGTAGGTCGAGTTTGGAAAACACTGCCGCCGTTTGCAGCGGGGCGAAGGCGGAGTCAAGTAACGGGAGCGGGTAACGATTCTTAATTGTGATCGCGTTCAGCCCTTGATAATCCACGCACGGCCGAAGGGTCTTATCCTTTTTGGGTACAAAGAAAAAGCCCGATCCTACCGGGGACTTGGATGGTCTGATCAGCCCCGCCGCGAGGGACTCGGAAATATACTTCCTCATGGCCTCCTGCTCGGGCTGGGAGGTCTTATACAAGCGAGCGGCCGGTAATGGGGAACCCGGAACGAGCTCGATCGCGCAGTCATAGGGACGGTGGGGCGGCAAGGACTGAGCCCTGTCTTTACTAAATACGGCGCGGAGGTCATGGTATATGGATGGCACGCCGTCGAGGCAAATCGTTTCGTAGGAAGCAACCCGAGGGCTCACCCCCCCCTCGGCCGAGCGGAGGCAATGCGCGTAACAATGAGGGCTCCAATTCTCTATGGCCAGCCTACCCCAGTTAATCACCGGCTAGTGGAACCTCAACCAGGTAATCCCGAGAACGATCGGGGCCGCACGCGAGGGCATAACAAAAAAGGGCCGTCTTTCCATGTGATTACCCGACAATTTTAAAGTAAGGGGCTGCGTAACAAGTCTTACGTCGGCCAATAGCCGCCCGTCTAAATCGCAGACCCGCTCGGACTTTTCGAGCTCCCGAACCCCGCAGCCTAATTTGGCGATCATCCCGGGATCGATGAAGCAAGCATCGGCCCCCGAGTCCACCAAAGCCCGTATTCGAAAACTACCCCCCACCCCTGCTATCTCGCCGTCCACCTCAAGTCTCTTAGAGGTCTGAGTGTCTCTGAAATCCGGATTCTCGGGTTCCAGAACCTCCTCGCGGGGCTCGGGATGGTCGGAAGGGGACTTACAATGTTCGTGGGATCGCTCGGGTGGCAACCGGCTTGGTGGACGTGCAGGGCAGTCTGAGAGCCGGTGGTCTGGTGATCCGCAGTAGAAACAGGCACCAGTCTGGAACCTTCGCTGTCGTTCAGACCTGTCGAGCCGACCACCGCCTAACTGCATGGGTTCGTCGAAGATGCGAGGAGCAGGCAGCAGCTGTCGCTCCGGCTCGCGACGCGATCGTTCCACTCCCCTCTCCCCGTGCCTCTCGCGCAGGCGGTTGTCGAGGCGGATAGCCAGCCCGATGAGCTCCTCCAGAGAAGCCGCTTCCTCGCGGACGGCGAGCTCGTCCTTGAGCGCTGAGCTGAGTCCACGGCGGAAACATGTGCGTAGGGCGCAGTCATTGAAACCGCTCTCGGCGGCGCGAATACGGAAAGCGATGGAGTAATCGGCGACAGAGCGGTCGCCTTGGGTGCAGTCGAGCAGTTCACCCCCGCCTCCTTCCCCTGAGTCGGGTGGTGAAAAACGCGCTCGAATTCCGCCAAGAACGCCGGAAAAGACGACCGGAGGTCCGGTCGGGCATTGCTCACGGCCATGGCCCACGCGCTAGCAGGACCAGTCAAGAGGCTCATCATGAACGCCACCCTGGAACTGTCGTGAGCATAGGTTAGTGGCTGCTGATCAAGGATTAAGCGGCACTGATGAATGAACTGGCCGCATTGGCCAGGCTCGCCCCCATAGCGAGCAGGGTGTGGCAAATTTGGCTCCCGCACGAGAGGTACAGGTGGGGAGGGACCGGTTGTATTAGCCGGCGAAACGGTGCCCGGAACGGGACCGGACTGAAAACCTCCAAGGTGCGCGTCTAGGTGCGCCAGGTGGTGGGACAGCTGACCGACGGCGCTGCGAAGCTCCGCGAGCTCCGTCGACTGCTGCTCCACCAGCTGTCCTTGGCTGGCCACTGCTCTAAATAGCCTGTCCGAGTCTGCAGAGTCCATGGTCGGATGATTCTGTCAGGTGCCAATCCCGGCAGAGCCGAGATTGTCGAGGTGGACTCGTTAAGAGCAGACACGAACAAGGCGGAGAGGTTACAAGGAATTTATTCTACCGGCAGAGATCAAAAAATAACAAAGGATCCACAACGAAGTGCCGAGGGTACAAACCGAAAGTGCTGGGGGACAAACCACCCCAGGGAGAAAACGTAGTGAACAAAAAACGCTTGCCAAAGGCAAGGAAACAAAAACGAACGTAAATCGCTTACCGCGGAAGGGTAAGGAATGTCAATCAGCAAACATACACGCTTAATAAGGGCTAAGGCTAGAGGCGGAGTCGTAGAACGGGCAAGAGGTCAAAACACGCGTGGAGCACAAAACAATGGCAAGAGTTATCGCTTGGTACGTGGTCGTGAGCAAGGGAATCATCCGACGTCGACCCGTCGGATGCGGAAGGTTTAAGAAGAAGGAGATAATCAAGACTTGATTAGGATCAGGTGCGTGGCTGGCGGGCGCGCCTCTCCAGGCGTGGCAGCGTGCCCGGGGAAGAGCGCTGGAGAAACGCCCCCACGTCAGCTGGGAAAACAAACAAAGAACACGTGAGACATGGCAGGAGCACAACGGATCATGACAATACGTGAAGGCTTTCCGACATGCACTTGACATGTCGTTAAAGTATCAGCTAGTTCACACACTTCAAACTAGCGTCTGCCAACTGTCAACATTGACCATTGTAAGTTTTTCAGGTGAGGTGACAAACTGTACTTTTGGGTGTTTTTTTTAATTTTTCAAAGTCTCCCCATCCATCCCTCCATTTCTGCACTCGTGCGCGGGCTTGCTGGATGTATTCAAAGTCCAATTTTTCTCTAAAACAAGACAACCGGTGTGGTGGTCGCTACCCGACACGGACGCTCATTAAGGCTAAAAGCATGAGCTCACATTTGATGTCAATAAATACAAACTTTTGAGCGGAAAGCTTTTATACTTTCACAGGTTGAAGTGGACAAGCCTAGTGATGTTTATTAGCATTTTGGTGGCGATCTGTCGCTGTTTCTGTGGTGGTTCGGGCTTGGGGGCGTGGCGAGTTGTTGTTTAAGGTCAGGCGTCTTCCGTCCAGGCACGCCTCCGGCTCAAGAGGGCGTCGGCTCCTGCGCACCTGCTACGCATCAGCACCAATCACCACCAGGATAAAACCCAGCCTCGCCAGGAGCCAGACGCCGGATTATCCCGTGACCTTACGTGGTACTGGCTCATGTCGCTGCACGCTTCATGCCCGCTCGATCTTGTTGACGCTCGCTTCCGTCTGACTTCCAGGTCTTCTTGTTCCCCCTCCAGCCGTCCAGTGCCTGTCCGATCCAGAGCTCCCAGTGCCCACCTCCGCGTTCTGGTCCAGCGTTCCCCTCGCCTGCACTCCCTCCGCTACGCTGCTTACCTGCCTCGCCCGCGCCGCTCCCGCTGCTTTACCACCAGCTCGCCCCCCACATCCAGCTCCCGCCGTCTCGCCGCCTGCCAGCCGATCCCCGCTTCCGCAGCCCCGTCCGACCCGCCGCGCCGCTCCACTCCCAGCTCCCCAGTCCCGGGTCCCGATCGTGCTGCCTCCTTGCCTCCTAACTCAATAAACCCTGTTCACCTCACCCCGGTTGGTCTTGGGTCCTATTTTCCCGCCTCACGGTTCACCGAACCGCCACAATTTCAGAAGAACTGAACTGACAAAGTGAGCAATATTACCACGGTTGTCTCCCTGCTGTATCGAAGACAGCTGAGCCAATTTTTAGTAAATCTCATTACCAAAAACTCCCCTTGGATCATAGAGAGTCTTTTAGGGGGTGAATTTTAGTCAGGTTTTTACATGCAAACCTATTACATAAGTGCCAATGATAACGTCAATCAACTCTCCGTGATGCAGTGAGACAGCAAAGAGTGAACTGCGTGAGAGACAACTATTTTGTATTATTAGGAAGGATGGATAGAAGGAAGGATGATAAAATTTGGGGTTCGAAATATGTTTTACAAAGGATGTAAAAAAAAAAAATCCTATTAAAATTGCTCACATGTGTTTGCTTATTTGACATTTTCACTTTAATGACACACTCCAACATTGAAATTTACAATGTTTAATAAGTAAGTAATAAACATTTGCATTGGGTCAAATTGTTAATTAGTGTACAGAAAACGTGTATGAAAATGTACACATACTGTAGATCAATTCATAACGCATTTGAAACTTGCTGGTTTGAACAATGTTTCCTTTGCATGATTATTCAGTATTTACAAAAATAAATAACATTTTCACCATAATCTGTCTGATAATGGCAATGAATATCCGTCTCAATGTGGGTTGACGACAAGTCTTCACATCACTGAATCTTAATTCAAAGAACCATCAAATGTGCAAGTTACAGTAACACGTTTTAAAATTGTCTCTTATCACAGTGTGCCAACCGCGTTTCATTAGTCAGGTAGAAATATACAGGATTGCACCTGCGATATAACTGCCAATACGTAAAGAAAGTTAGAGTATCATAGGAATACTTTGCAATTTATGACTTGTTTTGGAGAGCCATATTATTGAATCACAGTATCCAAGTCTGTCATGACCTGTGTCGGTCAGGTCAGTGTTTATGTTATTGTTTTCGTCACCTCCCTGCCATGTGCACTTTGTTTATGTTTGTCAGCTGAGTAGGGGCGTTTCCCCTCAGCACTCCGTCTTCACCAGTCACGCACCTGCTCATCGTTACCCATCACACACCTGATCCCCATCTGCTCCCCTGATTACCGGACTATTTAAGCTTCCCATGCCATCAACCCAGTGTCGGATCATTACCCCGCTTGGCTCCCTGATCTCGTTCACGCTCATGTTCTCGCTCTCGTCCCTAGTTTTTGTCACTGTCTTCGTTCCTCGGTTTTTGTTCTGTTTAGTCACGTTTAGTTGGACTTTGTTATTTTGCACCCTGCCACGTTTGTTTGCCTTTTGGTTTTGTTTTGTAAATAAATTCCCTTTAAGTTACCCTTAGTTACCCGGTTCCTCGTGTCTCCCATTCCCCTGATTCCCTATGGCGGCAGGCTGATAGGGATCAGTTCCCCCGTCTCGGCTGCGCCCGGCCCGCCTGCTGCGCCCGGCCCGCCGCAGCCTCCCCGTCAGCGGCACAGACCATGCCGCCTCCACGTCAGCTGCAGCAACCCTCGTCGCCTCCACGTCAGCTGCAGCCACCCACGCCGCCTCCACGTCAGCTGCTGCAGACCACGCCGCCTCCTCGCCAGCTGCTGAGCCCCGTCCCGGCTCCCCGGCAGCTGCTGAGCCCCGTCCCGGCTCCCCGCCAGCTGCTGAGCCCCGTCCCGGCTCCCCGCCAGCTGCTGAGCCCCGTTCCGGCGTTTCAAGTCCCTGTTCCGGCGGCGCACGTCCCGCGTCCGCCTCAAGTTCACGTTCCGGCGGAGCATGCCCTGCGTCCGCCCCAAGTTCACGTTCCGGCGGAGCACGCCCTGCGTCCGCCTCAAGCTCTTGTCCCGGCGGAGCACGTCCTGCGTCCGCCCCAAGTTCACGTTCCGGCGGAGCACGTCCTGCGTCCGCCCCAAGTTCACGTTCCGGCGGAGCACGCCCTGCGTCCGTCCCAAGTTCACGTTCCGGCGGAGCACGCCCTGCGTCCGCCCCAAGTTCACGTCCCGGCGGAGCACGTCCTACGCCCGCCTCAAGTCCATGTTCAGGCGGGGCACGTCCTGCGTCCGTCCCAAGTCCCCGTTCCAGCGGAGCAAGCCCTGTGTCCGCCTCAAGTCCACGACCCGACGGCGCACGCCCTGCGCCCGTCCCAAGTTCCTGCCTCGGCGGTGGAGGAGGACACGCCGACGTTTCTCGCCTCTTCCACGGCGGTGCTCGACGACCCGCCGCCGCTCCAAGTCACTGTCTCGGCTGCGCCCGATGAGCCGCCGCCGCTTCTCGTCTCTGCCTCTGCGGCGTTCCACGACCCGTCGTCGCTCCCGGTTCCTGCCTCGGCGGTGGACGATGCCCAGCCGCCACCTGCCGTTCCTGTCTCGGCGGCGCCCGAGGAAACGCCGCCGCTCGACGTTCCTGTCTCGGCGGGGTTCGACGACCAGCCGCCGCTCCACGTTCCTGTCTCGGCGGGGCTCGACGACCAGCCGCCGCTCCACGTTCCTGTCTCGGCGGGGCTCGACGACCAGCCGCCGCTCCACGTTCCTGTCTCGGCGGGGCTCGACGACCAGCCGCCGCTCCACGTTCCTGTCTCGGCGGGGCTCGACGACCAGCCGCCGCTCCACGTTCCTGTCTCGGCGGGCTTCGACGACCAGCCGCCGCTCCACGTTCCTGTCTCGGCGGGGCTCGATGACCAGCCGCCGCCCCACGTTCCTGTCTCGGCGGGGTTCGACAACCAGCCTCCGCCCCGCGTTCCTATCTTGGCGGGGCCCGACGACCAGCCGCCGCTCCGCGTCCCTGTCTCGGCGGGGCCCGACGACCAGCCGCCGCTCCGCGTCCCCGTCTCGGTGGGGCCCGACGACCAGCCGCCGCTCCGCGTCCCCGTCTCGGCGGGGCCCGACGACCAGCCGCCGCTCCGCGTCCCCGTCTCGGCGACGCTCGACGACCAGCCGCCGCTCCACGTTCCTGCGTCGGCGACACTCGACGACTCGTCGCCGCTCCACGTTCCGGTCTTGGCTGCATCTGGTTCGTCACCCGTCCAAGCTCCTGCCTCTGCTGCTCCCGGGGTTCCACCGCTGCGCCTCGTCTCAGCCTCGTCAGCGGACTCCATGTGGCGTTCGGGGCCTCCCGGACGTCCGCCTGAATGGCCACAGTTGGACTACCTGGTCGGGCCTCCCGGACGTCCGCCTGAATGGCCACAGTTGGACTACCTGGTCTGGCCTCCCGGACGTCCGCCCGAATGGTCACGACGGGACTCGCTGGTCTGGCCTCCCGGACATCCGCCAGACCGGTCTCGAACTCGGGTGGTGGTCCCACCTCCCGACCCCTTCCGCCCACCCTAGTTTTTGGAATCTGTTTTCGTTTCTCTGCCTTGTTTGGGACGTCTGGAATCCGTCCCTTGAGGGGGGGGGGGGTACTGTCATGACCTGTGTCGGTCAGGTCAGTGTTTTTATTGTTTTCGTCACCTCCCTGCCATGTGCACTTTGTTTATGTTTGTCAGCTGAGTAGGGGCGTTTCCCCTCAGCACTCCGTCTTCACCAGTCACGCACCTGCTCATCGTTACCCATCACACACCTGATCCCCATCTGCTCCCCTGATTACCGGACTATTTAAGCTTCCCATGCCATCAACCCAGTGTCGGATCATTACCCCGCTTGGCTCCCTGATCTCGTTCACGCTCATGTTCTCGCTCTCGCTCTTGTCCCTAGTTTTTGTCACTGTCTTCGTTCCTCGGTTTTTGTTCTGTTTAGTCACGTTTAGTTGGACTTTGTTATTTTGGACCCTGCCACGTTTGTTTGTCCTCGTACCTTGTTTGCCTTTTGGTTTTGTTTTGTAAATAAATTCCCTTTAAGTTACCCTTATCCCTGCTTCCTCGCATTTTGGGTCCACCCTCCACCTCGCCTACCGGCGACCCTGACAAAGTCCTAGTCTACACAAATAAAAAAGGAAACGTTGGATTAACTTAAAAAAAAAAGGGGGTGATCCATCACACCTAATTTTTAGCTCTGACTGATGTAAACAATTGCAACTAAAATTTTCACAATACCACAAAATATTATATTTTAATCTGTAAAACATAAATAAATAAAATATAGTTGTTTCATTCAATTTGATACACAATGATACTTGCATAGATTTTTTTCCTGGTATTCCAGTTTCCTCTTACTTTCCAAAAATGTGCATGCTAGGTTCATTGACGACTGCAAATTGTCCCTAATTGTAAATGTGAGTGAAATACAACTATGAAGACTTAAAATCCTTACTTGAGACAATTTAAAAAAAAATGTTTTGTTCCAACAATTAAAAATACTCTTCAGCTTACACTGAAACGATTATTTAGGTTAAGTAATGAAGACATTTAAATTAGAAACGACTTGAATTAATTGGCTTGCATCACCATAGGAAATTAATTTAAAAAAAAATTCAGGTTACACTCCCAGTCAAAGCTCAAATATTCCTTGTGATGGATTTTTTTTCTTTTAAAGTTTATCGCTTGTTTCATTTTTTTTTGCCTGGTGTAATTGGGGAGAGGGGTCTCATCATTCTGTGATGTCAGAATTTAGATATAACTGTGCATATCGTTTATTAACAAGTATGTGGATCAAACATGTATAACTGGCCCTCAGTTTTAAAGCATTGATGTTAGTTCAAAGTAAATGTGACTCTTTACATTACAAGATCCTCATCACATGGCCCCTTCTCAAACACAAAATAAACAAAATATACAGTAATAGTTTACACAAAGCAGCAAAATTTAAAAAAACAGCCGTGTAAAAAAAATATTGTCTTCTTATTGCCAAAAACAAGGAGAGAATGTCTAGTGACCACCCTATTAAGTGTACACATGTGTTTTGTAGTATTTTGGTGCTTTTTAAGTGCTGCATAATTAAAGTTAGAATTGAGTTGAACCAGTATTTCTTTCAAGAGACCTTTTAGCCCATCAGTCCACTCTGTCTCTTCATGGATACATCTTATCTGTCTCAACCTTTAATAACGCAGCTTAAACCTGTTCTCACATGACCTCCTTTGGAGAACGGCAACACATCTTAACAAAAACAAGCAAAACATCAGAGTTTCTGTTCCTGTACTGTAGGTGGTGTTATGCGCCAAAGGGTTGTAATCCGCCGATACACTAAGAGAAGAAGAAGAAGGAGCAGGAGGAGAAGAGGAGAAAGAGAATGAGAAAGCTTGCCTTTGGTCTGACTGAACCATTGTAGATCATAGATTTAGCAGAGACAAGACCAGAAGAGACAAGCGTGGTTAAAATGACGATGGAGTGACGGACTGACAATGGCACTTTGGTGGCTTGGCCGCTGACAAATAATGAAAAATAGACCGGCAAAATTTACTGATGCACCCACCCCTGGAAAACTGGAAAACTTTCTTACTGTATTACTCATTTAAAACGTTTGACAAAAGCAGTACATATAAAATAATATAATAAAATTAAAAATCTCGATTTACGATGATATTGCATGAATTCCAACCGAACTGGTCGTCAGGAAACAGTCATCTTTTTTTCTGAGGTGGTTTTTATGGTACAGTGGACCCATGCATATTCACAACAGGTGGATTCACCTTTTTTCCCCCAAAATATTTTAAGAAATATTTTAAAATATATTTTCTGGTTGGTGGGGGGGTAACCCCTTTTTTTGTGGAAAAGTCTTATTGGCGGTTTATCATTGCTAAAACAACAAAGAAATGTCCTTCTGGTAGTCCGGTTTCCTTCTGCATTCCCCCCAAAATACTGTATATAAATGAAAACAAACTTTTTTTGGCATTTATAACGATGATTTTTGCTATTTGGGGACTGGCCTTGTCTCGACTTCCCTTGAATAGGTCCACTGTACTGCTACTCCGGTACTGTGGCTGGCCACACAGATGCTGTAGTAGTGGTTAATGCTGGGTGATATCAACGACACACAGGAGGAGTTTACAATTGCGCGCCTGCATTTTCTGGTCTGCTCCATGGCTGCCTAGACCACACAACCAAAAACAAGTCATTATAGACTGTCTGCCATCTACGCATTCATAAATCACTTTGTTGTGTCTTATATCACCAGTTGCATTGAGAGTGTAATAAGTTTACTTCAACAATGCAAACAAGAGTGTCCTTTCTCTGGCTTTTAGTAGTGGAGTTCATTCAGCCTAAAAGTGAAACTCAAGCAAAATAAAAATCTTTGCAATTGTATGCGCCACCACTTGTCTAAACACATTATTCCAATTTATAATGTGTTGGTGGAATAATAATCAAAGTACCAGTCCAGTCAAGATGGGCCATTTTTCACTAACATGCTCAGTTTATTTCTATTTTTTTACATTTTCTTGATGGGGCGACGCGGTGGCCCAACTGGTTAGCACGATGGCCTCACAATACGGAGGTCGTGGTTTCGATTCCCGTGTGGAGTTTGCATGTTCTCCCTGTGCCTGCGTGGGTTTCCTCTGCGTACTCCGGTGTCCTCCCAGATTCCAAAAACATGCATGGCAGGTTGATTGGACACTCTAAATTGCCCCAAGGTATGAGTGTGAGCGCGGATGGTTGCTCGTTCATGTGTGCCCTGCCATTGGCTGGCAACCAATTCAGGGTGTTACCCCGCCTATTGCCCGAAGATAGCTGCGATAGGCTCCAGCACCCCGCGGTACAGATGATGGATGGATGTCACCGTGGACCAAAAAACGAGTCCGCCTTCATCCTGAAAATTCATAAGCCATGTGACTCGAATGCGCATGCCGGAGAGAGGGGCTGGGTGGCTGAGAGAGTGATGGTGTGATTAGAGGTGCATGCGGCTATGTGATGGAGAAGACAGAAAAAAATAAACATATTGAATTGAGTTTAATTGGGATAGTTAATTAATTAATTAACCAGCTAATGATTATTATCGGGTTTGTGGTATTGTTCTCCCTCTTGTTATGGTATGCCCCAGTAGTAGGTGGAAATGCGCAGGTTACGTAATGTCAGAATAAGGAAATACAGGCACACATGAACGCAAACTGCTGTCTCGCGTCTTTTCATGCACAAGTAGTTGACGTATTTGGAGGAAATTTTTGAGAACGTTTAGCCGCCACTTCACACGCACGAGGAACGATTCGTGGGCCGGACAAAAATCCACCACTAGCCCCGCTTAATTAACCGCCTTTTTTTTTTTTTTAAATGTTTCACTCCCCACCCAAAAACTGATGCTGTGGCTTTCTTGAGCAATTTCGCAATAAAAGTCATCCATTTGTTCTAGCACGCACAGTCTCCATTGTTGTCACTTTGTTTCTAGTTCCGCACAGTAAAAACTGCAACTGGAATTGGCCATAAAATGCAGAGGAAACCAGGTGACTCGGACTGAAATTGCAACATATTTTCAAAACAGCAAGTGTGAGTACGCACAAGGCAAATTGCTGCAGTTAAGTATAAAGAAGCTTTTTTTTTTCTAGAGCCCTGTAATTGCTTTGTTTCACTTACCAAGGTACACTCACGCCTATAAGTAAGCAACGGCAAGATTTATGGATGTCGCCAAAACATTATAGTAAAAACAATTATCCTGACGTGTGGGGTGTGTTGGCTGATTACTTTCCCTCCTCCTGTTCCACATATTTACAATCAAATAACCTTTTTTGTTGGTGTGCTAGATATCAGGCGAGCCATGTACATTGTGATTGTGACGTGAACCAGGATGACAGCCATGTAGGACGTGAAGCTTGTGCTGATGTGCCATGTACAGTATGATTGGAACAGAAATGAGAAAGAATGTGAGAACACTGGGCATGTGAATGTGTAACTTTGATTTAATATGAAATTAGTATGCATTCACCTGAAAAGAGATTACAACCAGCCCCAGTAGACAGTTGACTTTCATTGATATCCGTTAGTAAAAGCTGTTGCAATCAGTGGACACTGAAATTCAAAAACATAATACATCAGTTTGACAGATACACAAATTTAATAGGTAATCACTCAATGACTGATCTGCCCTATTGACACTAGGTCTCATTACCTACCATATTTAAATGTTTGATATACAGTAATACCCCGGTTATCGCGGTTAATGGGGACCGAGACCACCCGCAAAAACTGAAAATCCGCGAAGTAGCGGCGCACCTCCAAAAATGCTTAAAAAAAATAAAATAAAATAAAAAATAAAAAAAAAAAAATATATATATATATATATATATATACACAGTAATACCCCGGTTATCGCGGTTAATGGGGACCGAGACCACCCGCGAAAACTGAAAATCCGCGAAGTAGCGGCGCACCTTCAAAAGAAAAAAAAATTTTTTTTTTAAATAAATAAAATACTTATATATACAGTGAACCCCCGGTTATCGCGGTTAATGGGTACCGAGACCACCCGCGAAAACTGAAAATCCGCGAAGTAGCGTCGCACCTTCAAAAAAAAACAAAAAACAAAAAAAAACACTGTGTATATATATGTACTTCGCACCTATATATATATATATATATATATATATATATATATATATATATATATATATATATATAGGTGCGAAGTAGTGGCGCACCTTCAAAAATGCTTAAAAAATAATAATATATATATATATGGGTAGAGAGTGAAATTCATGTTATAACAAAAAAAAATAATAATTATTATTAAAACTTTTTTTTTTTATTCCCCAGCCATTATTTTCGTATTTATTCAATTACTTCTTTTTGTATTTATTTAATTACTTCGACTTTTACCTGCTGGTACGCCGTCCGGTGTGCCCTGTGAATGTTATGATCCTCCAGCAGACGCAGACACGGGAAAAAAGGTGGTGATACAAAGATATTTATTATAATCACAATATAGTCAGTGTAATCAGCGCGTCTCGCAGCAGCTAACGGCATGGCGCGAGACGATCGCTGGAGGAACGCCCACACAGCTGAAAAAACAAAAACACACGCGGCATGACAGCCACGGATCATGACAGTGAAATGAAAGGTGGCATTCTTCATTTATTTATTTATTCATTCATAACTGACAGCCTCACGCTACGCTCGTGCCCGGGCGGAAGAGGTGCTCCTATTCGGCTTAACTGTGACACACGCCCGCCCTCCTCCCCCGGAGCTTCCATTCGGTTAAACTTAGGGGCCGCTTGGAACCGCCCGTGCCCGGGGAAGGTGCTCCTCTTCGGCTTACTGTGACGCGAGCATGCCCTCCTCCTCTGGAGCTTCCATTCGGTTAAACTTAGGGGCCGCTTGGAACCGCCCGTGCCCGGTGAAGGTGCTCCTCTTCGGCTTACTGTGACGTGAGTATGCCCTCCTCCTCCGGAGCTTCCATTCGGTTAAACTTAGGGGCCGCTTGGCACCGCCCGTGCCCGGGAAGGTGCTCCTCTACGGCTTAACTGCCACGCACGCCGGCCGGAGCTCTGGTACGGTCCGAACCGCGCGAAACGTCGCCACCAATTGTGTCCGGGGGAACGTGCTCTTCTTCGTCCACTCTCCTCTTCGGCGCACGCCGGCCGTCTAACCGCTCCAGCGCCCCCTCGTGCCGCTCGGCGAAACTACAATGCCCCCGAATATTTTTTAGACCCGCGAAGCACTGAACCCGCGAAAGGTGAACCGCGAAGTAGTGGGGTATTACTGTATATACAGTGAACCCTCGGTTATCGCGGTTAATGGGGACCGAGACCACCCGCGAAAACTGAAAATCCGCGAAGTAGCGGCGCACCTTCAAAAATGCTTAAAAAAAACAAGTGCGAAGTAGCGGCGCACCTTCAAAAATGCTTAAAAAATAAATAAATATATATATATATATATATACGAATAGAGAGAGAGTGAAATTCATGTTATAACAAAAAAACAAAACAAATTATTATTAAAACTTATTTTTTTATTCCCCAGCCATTATTTTTGTATTTATTCAATTACTTCTTTTTGTATTTATTTAATTACTTCGACTTTTACCTGCTGGTACGCCGTCCGGTGTGCCCTGTGAAATGAAAGGTGGCATTCTTCATTTATTTATTTATTCATTTATTCATTCATAACTGACAGCCTGGCGCTCCGCTCATGCCCGGGCGGAAGTTGTTCCTCTTCGGCTTAACTGCCACGCACGCCGGCCGGTCTCCTCCGGAGCTTCCATTCGGTTAAACTTAGGGGCCGCTTGGCACCGCCCGTGCCCGGGGAAGGTGATCCTCTACGGTTTAACTGCCACGCACGCCGGCCGGAGCTCTCGTACGGTCCGAACCGCGCGAAACGTCGCCCCAAATCGTGCCCGGGGGAACGTCCTCTTCTTCGTCCACTCTCCTCTTCGGCGCACACCGGCCGTCTAACCGCTCCAGCGCCCCCTCGTGCCGCTCAGTGAAACTACAATGCCCCCGAATATTTTTTAGACCCGCGAAGCACTGGAAGCCGCGAAAGGTGAAGCGCGAAGTAGCGAGGGTTCACTGTATATATATATACGGGTAGAGAGAGAAAGAGTGACATTCATGTTATAACAAAAAACACCCTGTAAAATATGTTGTCTGTTTACAATAACAATTGAGGGTCTAGAACACTGTTCTACCGAACAATTTACTTACGAACAACCAATTATCGTTATCAGCTTTCAAAAACAAGCAAACACTACAATTAGCAAACATAATTAGTCCGTCGTTTTGCGCAACAAATTAACATTTAGAATTTCTATTGGGGGGGGTTTAAGATTACAGTAATACCTGTACATGAATAAAATTGTACCATACCATATAGAAAATGGGTGTAGAGAGAGAGATTTGTGTTAAACAATCAAACAATAAAACTGTCATGACCCGTGTCGGTCATGTCAGGGTTGTTGATTAGTATTATTGTCACGTCCCATGCCATGCTTTCGTGTTGTTGTTTTCTCAGCTGAGTGGGGGCGTTTTCCGCCAGCGCTCGTTCCCGCCCTGTCTCGCCCGGCTGATGAGACGCACACACCGGTTCCCCGTTAGCCTCCCAGCTGACTCTCATTTGTACTGTTAATTACCGGACTATTTAAACACCCCGTGCCGACTGCTTGTCGTCGGTGCATTGCTCCCGCTACACCCTCTATACGCATTTGCCCCGATTGCTCGGTCATCCCGTTCACGTTCATGTTCATTTGTAACTTGTCACTTGTCACTGTCCTTGCTCCCCGTCACTTTTCGGTCTAGTCACGTTCTGTTCACCTTCTGTTATTTTCACACCCCGCCACGTTTGTGTTTGTCCAGTTCCCTCGTTTGCCTTCCTGTTTTGTCGTTAATTAAACTCCCTTCAAGTTACCCGTGCCTTGGCTTCCCCGCATCTTTGGGTCCTCCCCGCTACCTCGCCTACCCGCGAGCTTAACAAAAACAACATTTAACTGACCTCTTACAATAAGTTCTTCGAAGCGTAGCTGATGAAAAGACCTGTGCTGTACGATGAGGTAATAACGATGAATGACTGCACAGGGCCATGAAGAGCTTTACTGCTCCTCGGATGACGCCGCAGACTGTCATGACCCGTGTCGGTCATGTCAGGTCTTTGTTTGTTTTTGTCACGTCCCGTTTCGGTCATGCCATGTCTTTGTTTTGTTGTCCCAGCTGAGTGGGGGCGTTTCCTCCAGCGCTCGTTCCCGTCCCGTGTCATCATGGCTGGAGAGACGCGCCCACCACCCACACACCGGTTCCTCGTCAGTCACGCAGCTATTTCACATTGGCTTCATAATTACCAGGACTACTTAAGCGCTCAGGACCGACTGCTTGGCGTCGGAACATTGCTCCCTCTGCTTCCTTTCCTGACTGTCATGGCCGAGTCCTGATATCGCTCTCGTTCTCGTTCACGCGCATAAGTTATTTGTCACTGTCCCTGTTTTCCTCGTCATTTTGTTCTGTTAGTCACGTTTAGTTCCTCTTCGTTATTTTGCACTTTGCCACGTCAGATTGTTTTCTCCCAGCACCTGATTTGCCCTCTTAAGTTCCCTCATTAAATTCCTTTTAAGTTACCCTTGCCTGGCTTCCGTGCATTTTGGGTCCTCCTCCTTCACCTCGCTACAAGCGAGCTTGACACAGACGATGCAGGAGAAGCTGCAGGAGGCGGCGTAGTGGCTATAGGAGGTGGCGTAAGGGATGCAGGAGGCGGTGTAGCGGCTATAGATAATATATTTAATATTTTTTGATATTTTTAATTTTTGAATATTTTTTTTAGACCCGCGAAGCACTGAACCCGCGAAAGGTGAAACGTGAAGTAGCGAGGTATTACTGTATACTGTAATAGCCTACTGCATATGCATTTTTTATTGAGTTCATTACTCTTTTTCCCTACATGTTCATGGTGTAGCTTCACTTACATTTTATGGTAAAAATAAACCTCATAAATATACAACACCCAACTCACTTGTAGCAGGGACAAGCTAAGAAAGTCTGACAGTATTCAACAGTATTCAACTCAGCATCATAGATTTGTTATCCATGACATTCAATTTAGAAGCCAAATTCAATTATAAGTACCTAACTAATCCTGGTTAAGGATATGTGCACGGCAAGTCAGTACAGCCACAGAAGGCAATTCGGCGCATGTGGCATTCATATCTGAGGCTATGTTTGTACTGCAGTTCAAATCATATATTTTTTTTGGGGTAAACGGTAAACAGTGTTTCATTTGTATGGCGCTTTTCCATCTATTAAGGCACTCAAAGCGCTTCAAACTGACTTTGCATTCACCTTGGGAGATGACCTCTCGACCACTGAGACATGCTGCCTGTCATGATCCGTGTCTTGTCATGCCACGTGTCTTTTGTTTTGTTTTCTCAGCTGGCCTGTGGGCGTGCCTCCCGGCATTCTTGTCATGCCATGTGCTCACGGCCGGAGAGTCACGCCCACCGGCAGTCCACGTGGGTCTTGTCAAGCCCTGATTACCCTGTCTATTTATGCCTCCGACGCTGACTCCTCAGCGTCGGATTATTTCCTTCCCAATGCTCACGACCACGTTCCACGTCTGTGTAGTTTGCTCATTGTATTCTTGTTTCGCTATTGTTATGACCTTCGCCTCGTTCCTCGACTACACCCCCCACCTATTGTTTGTCGGATCCCTTTGCTCGATCTCTTTTTGTTACGCTCAGTTTCCCTTGCATGTGCAAGCGCTTTTTGTTCTCGTTACTGTTATTTCCCTGGAGTGGCTTTTCCCTCCAGCGCTTTCCGTTTGTCCTTGTCGGTTTTGCTCCCTTGGTTCGCTTAGTATTGTTCTGACAATAAACCTATTGTTAACTACTAAAGGATAATGTAAATGGCAGTCAATTTAAAACTGAACAAAGGTTAGACGGCTCGGAGCCACTTTTGTGATCCTGGCATGGAAGTCCATTGTTTCAGAGGGGTCTCGTTCACACCTCCTGTGGTGCAGCTGTGATCTAATCTTCCTGCATTCCTCTCCTGAATGTCTGGTCATTAGCATGGTCTAAACTTCAGTTACACTTAAAGGATTTCATACTTTTGACTATTAAAGGAATATAAGAGTTTGAGCTTAACATAGTTCATTAGATGTTGGTGCATCCAATGTATGAAAATGTGATATTGTAAAATGCTGAGAGTGTGACTGGTGGCGAGAAACTGGTTGCGGGGGTTGTGCAAGAATGGAATGTTTTAGAAACCGAAGGTGCTGAGCGAGACGAGATGACTCCGGGAAGGAGCGGCCATCGGGGGAATCGCACGCAGGAGGAGCCACGGGATTCGGCGGGAGGAGAAAGACCAATGAGAGCGAGCTAAAGTTAACTGCAATACACATAGCCAATAGAATCATGCCAGGATGCCTTTGTCTGTGCCATTTTGCATGTTGTATAGTATGAATCAGGACTGGGCAACTCGGGGGTAGAACACATTCGCTGGTGGTATGAGAGGTGTAGAGCTGTATTGAGAGGGACCCAAACTCAAGTTGTAGATTTGTGTGTTAGGAATAAATCCACTCGTGTGTGAAAATGCCGGCTTCCTGATACCTTTCTATTGCAGAACGAGCGCGCATATTGTTGGATGTGTGAGAGTTGGGTAAGGTCGCAAATTGGAGTCAGATTACTTATTTGAGTTTACATTGGGTTAAAGTTAAATTCTAACATTGATATAAAGATAAATTCCAACACTACCTTTTCTCCCGTGTCCGCGCTTAAGGAGTTCCATCCTCGCTGCTTTTCCGGCCACGGCTGGAAAAGCAGCCAGACCTTACACTGCCTTCCATTTTTTTTTTTGCCCATATGTGATACGTGATTTATTTTCATACAGTGTCAAGAGTACAACTTGGATTTCTTCAACTCTGACTTGTGTCATGATCTGTATTTGTGGTTTCTGGTTTAGTATTTAGTTTCATGTTTTTCCTTGTTTGGTTTGTGTCTCATACGCAATCTCCCTGAAACCCTTTGTGTCTTGTCCAGGTGTTCCTCGTTGTTTCATTACTTTGTTTGTATTTAGTTCCTTGTTTTCTTTCACTTCTTGTTGGTCCATTGTCATTGTCCCGGTCAGATGTTATTCATATTGAGGTGTCCTGTCTCCTGTTAAGTGTCTGTTATCAGGTTCTTAGTGTTTTAGTTTTCTAAGTCATAGTCACAGTCATAGTTATTTAGTTCTTTGTTCCTTGTTTTGTTGATCCTTGTTATTTTGCGCCTTGATGCTTTTGTTTTTCCCAGTCCCTTGTTTGCCTTTTTATTTTCAATTAAATACCGCTTAAGTTACACCCACCTCACTTTCATGTGTTTGGTTCCTCCTCAACCTTCACCACAACATGACAACTTGGGTCTATTTCTTATGTGGCTATAAATCGGATATTTATCTGATGTGTCTTCCACTATTACAAAAATGACAGCATTTGTAATGGCTTGATGCGTTCACTATTGAATCATTTGTTTTAATTAGATTCTACATTGTATGTTGGTCGGCTTGTCAAATACATTAAAGTGACTTGCCTGGTCGATGGTTGAAGGAAGGTTAGGCACAACTGATCTACAGAATGGCAGGCACACCCTTTTACAATTGAGCTCCAAGTGTTCAATCATAAGCATAGTAGTCTAAGTTACTCGTATTGGATTTATTTCATGCAGCAAGAATAGCACACACTCTCCTTCAAAGTGTAGGGGGTCGGACAGAATGTCCCACTGTCGATGACACTTAGTATTTTCATATTTTAAGTGTGCGACATTTTCCAAATGGATTTCTATGACAAGTCTGAAGAAAACTAAATGCTCCATGATTCACAGCCAGCCTCACACTTCAATGAGTCACGCCTTTTTCGTGGTCACATACAAATTCCATGGTCAGCCACAGTGGGTGCGTCAGAAGATACACAAGCCAGGTGTGTAAAAAAAACAAACTCTTATGGGAAACTAAGGCACTTAATCAACCATCAGAATCGAATCAACCAAGTTTAAAAGTCTAAACAGCATTTTTCATACATAACGGCAATATACCCGGCAATATATCTGAATGGTTTGTATTGCCAGGAGAGATATGATGATGATGCAAAGGTAGACACTCACAGCGATACTGTGGCTAAAGCCAGAAACAGGCTGAGGACTCGTAGCGCTGTTATAGTTCTCCTGACTGGCAGTACCATAGAGGTCAGCGATATGACCAGGGCTGCTAGTACCAGGAAAGGGTCCAGACCTCATTGCATCTGGTAAGAAAGAGTCAGCGGAGTGATTAGTTACATCAACAAAAAAAACAAAAACATCCGGATTACTACTTCAACACATGTATGAGTCAGGCCGTTGTTCCTTTCTTCTTCAAATCCACTATTGCCATCAGAATCAGAATGCCCTCTATTTTCATTGCACTCAGTGTACAATATTGGAGAGCTCCCTCTCCAGTGCAATATAAAAATAATTAGATTAAATATATTGATTACATTAATTAAAGATGAAATAAATAAATATGAAATACAATAAATAAAACACAATACAATTCAATAAAATTTTATTTCTATAGCGCATTTCACAACAGATGGACCTGTAACAAAGCGCTTTCCATATGGTGTGATATAAATTAGCAGGTAATAAGAACACAAATGAAAACAGTTAAACACATTTACAATAGATACCAGAAGAACAGCAGAACAATGATGGTCTCATGTTGAGTCCAAAGCTGAAGAATAAAAATATGTCTTGTAATGGGTTTTAAAATTAGACAGTGAGGGGGCTTGCCTAACATTCAATGGGTTCTCATTCCATAGGGAAGGACTGGCAACAGAAAAGGCATGATCCCCCCTGAGGCTGCGCTTAGTCCTCGGTACCTCCACATGTTGCAGTTCTACAAGGCAAAGGTAGTTGTATACGACAGTTAAGCATGGATATGGCTCTAGGGGAAAAAATGTTTTTCAGTCTGTTGGTCTTTATTTTTATGCACCTGTAGCGCTTGACAGAGGGCATAGGTCGAAGAGGTGTGAGCTCGGGTGAGTATTGTCCTTGATGATCTTGTGAGCTCTGCTGAGGCAATGGGTGGTGTAGGGGTGCGGCAGGGAGGAGAAAGGGCAGCCAATAATCCTCTGCGCTGTTTTGACTGTCCTCTGGAGCCTCACTCTGTCTGCCTCCGTGCAGCTGCCTTACCAGGTGGAGACACAATAAGTCATCAGGCTCTCGATGGACGAGTGGTAGAAGGCCAGCAGCAGCTGGCTGTCCAGATTGAATTTCTTGAGGACCCTCAGGAAGTGCAGACGCTGATGGACCTTCTTTATCACTGCTGTTGTATTGTGTGTCCAGGGGTGGTCATCGGAAATCTGTACTCCCAGTAACTTGAATGTGTGGACCCTCTGCACACACTCGCCTGTGATGTCTTGTTCCTCCTGAAGTCACTGATCTCCTTGCTCTATGCTATACGTGCTGAACAACACTCAGGATGAATCACATTGTCAAGTTGGCAGATGGCATAAGTGTGACGAGTCTCATCTCCAATCCCTTTGAGGTGGGCTACAGCCAGCAAATTGTCTCCTGAACCTGAACACCACCAACAAGATTATTAACTTCAGGAGAGGCCTATATACATCTGTGGTGAGGAAGGCTCAGAAGCATTTTGACTTCCTGCCAGCTAGAATCCCAAATGCAAGTAGTCCGTTCATCTCTGTCCTATGACTCTATGACTCAACAATAAAAAAAACATGAACAGAAAGTACAGCAGGGAAGTGTCAGTGTCAATTCATTTATTTTAATCTAAAACTGGAGTTGGCCAGTATTTAATGTGTTGGAAGTTGGAAGTTCCACTGTGATTCCACAGAATGATGCAAGGAAGGGTAACTGCAGAAGCGTGCAGGCCTTTGAAGATAAGAATGATTGACTGCAGGTAACTACTTCAGTTTAGTAAGTGAAGTGACGTACAACTGTAGCTCATCATTTTGTCTCCTTAATTCAGCGTACTCTAAAATGAAAATTTAAGATCAAATCAAAGTGTGATGATTTTTATTCACTAGCTTTCATCACACAGGGAAACCCATTGTTGTCACGACCAGGCAACTTATGAATGCACGGCAGAAATTGCACTGGTGATTTTGAGAGACAACAATATAACCAATCAACCAGTAAAATGTCTCTCAACTAGCGTATAAGATGTTTATAGTGTACACTTCATCCTAATAAGTCCCAATGCTCTTTCTTATGACTCTTGGTGATTATCTTTTCTAAAGTGCTTTGAGTATTGCACCCATGGAGCCATCTGCGGGACAGTCAGAAAATTACACAGGGTGCCCATTGGTAGTATGTGACTGAAGCGTGGAAGTCACATTTCCAAAGATCCACATTACAAGGTAGTAAAATAAGAAATAATAACTTCACCCATATTGTTGAAACTACATTTTAGTCCTATTTTACTTGCTGCGATTCCAGTACCATGTATTACACCAGTTGTTACGTGTTCACATTTTGGGACCAATAAAATGGGTCGAGCTGGGATTTTAAAATCTGCCGCTGGCATGTATTCATCAATTTCACCGTGGCTTGTGTTCTGTTTAAGTTCTGCTGCCTCCATGGTCTGACTGTAAAATAATTTTATTTCAAGTTATGTTTTTGGGCCATTTCCATGATGTCATTGTACCAGTGCCACAAAGAAGTTGTGATGTCACTCAGTTTAAATGGAAGTCTTTGTTATGACTGGGTGATTCAGAGTCTTATCCTAATATGTTTTGAAAGACTGGCGATACAAGTTACACATTCAGTATCAGGGGTGGGCAACACGAATGCTGGAGATGGCCCCAATTTTTTTATTAGTGATACTCGTGGGGGCACTTAGGACCACACACTTCCTAATCAGACATAAGACAAAAATGCTATGTTAAATATGGACAAATACTTGCATAATGCAAAACACATGCTCAACACATTTAATTTTTATGAGGATAAAAGTTTAGTATAAAAGATCCACTATCCTAACTCAAGAACACAGGGTTCGAAGCAAACGACACTCCCACATCTAATTGCAATGGTCTCTCTTGCATAAAAAATACCATTCAAAGATGGCACAAGAAAGTAACATATTTTCAACTCACTCAAAATTTATGTTAACTGTAAGATCCAGTGTAAGTTCAATTAATGTCTGGATATTTGCAGTTAGGCACCGGATAATTTGCATATTTACTGCGTTATTTATCCATCCATTATCTGTACCGCTTTTTCCCACTAGGGTTGCGGGGGTGCTGGGGCCTATCCCAGTTATCTTCGGGCTGTAGGCGGGGGACACTCTGAACTGGTTGCCAGCCAATTGCAGGGCACACAGAGACAAACAACCATCCGCGCTCACACTCATACCTAAAGGCAATTTACAGTGTTCAATCGACCTGCCATGCATGTTTTGGGAATGTGGGAAGAAACCGGAGTACCCGGAGGAAACCCACGCAGGCACGGGGAGAACATGCAAACTCCACACAGGATGGCCGGAGCCGGGATCAAACCCACGACCAGTGATGTCTCTCACTGTGAGGCCATCGTGCTAACCAGTCGAGCCACTGTGTCGCCCATCTTCTTTTTTATACACCAATAATTTGGGATTTTTCATGTTTTCATTATCAAGTCCATATCAATCTATTGTGGGTGAGAGTCAAAATGCTGCAAGATATAAAGTGGGTAACATTGTGAATACCTTTCTGCATGTAACATACTCATAATTCAATATTAATTTTTAACATAAATCTACCTTCTCTCTCTACCTTCTGGTATCTATCGTTTATGTTTTAATCTGTGTTTTAATTTCCCGCTGGTGGTCATAGATTATATTTTAATCTAGATTAATCTCACTCCAATCCTGGAGTTAATCTAGAATTTATATTACCCCATATGGAATGCGCTTTATAGCTCCACCTGTTGTGAAATGCGCTATATAAATAAAGTTGAATTGTATTGTATTTTATTGTGGGCGACATGGTGGGCGACTGGTTAGCACGATGGCCTCACAGTGCCGAGGTCGTGGGTTCCGGCTCCGAGCTTTCTGTGTGGACTTTCATGTTTTCACCGTGCCTTGCGTCGGTTTCCTCCAACCTTCCAAAAACATGCATGGCAGGTTGATTGGACACTCTAAATTGGCCCGAGGTATGAGTGTGAGCACGGATAGTTGTTTGTCTATGTGTGCTCTGCGATTGGCTGGTAACCAGTTCAGAGTGTACCCCGCCTACTGCCCAAAGATATCTGGGATAGGCTCCAGCATCCACCGCGACCCTAATGAGGAGAAGCGGTACAAATAATGGATGTATTGTATTGTACTAAATAGGACACAATTTCCTACATCCCTCTAACCGTTAATAGATTGTATTTTGTGATGTCATCTTAAAGTTAATTAGATTGATGAGGATCTACCCCCTTGAAAATGAAAATTAAATATTTAAGACAACAGTGAAAATGAGAAATTATGTACTATAGAGTCAATAATAAAACAGAAGTGGGCAAATGAACACTGCTGCAAAGTCAGTGCTATGGAATGCATGCAGCAAATTACAGGCAAATGTCCATTACATTCACAAATGCATGCTTACCACATTAACCACTATCCTTGAGAAAAAAAACCTGTGGGAGGAGTGGACACATGAATTTACACACCTGGGCTCTTAAAAGGGTCCGGACTGTGAAGGTGGTGCTGAAGGGCAGCGGGAGAATTGCAGGCCGCGCTGGCATGCTCATTAGGTAGCATCTGAGCTGCTGTTGGTGGCCCGAGGGAGCCATAGTCAGATACAGAGTAGTGTACTCCACCCCTCATGTCACCGCTGGTTCCAGCCAAAGAGCACAACCCATAATCAGGGAGTCCTGGCAGATGGTAGAAGTGAAACATGTTTTCTGAATGCTGTTCTGACACACAGCCAAGTGTATCAATCAGAAGGATTGACCTTATGATGTTGTGATACAGTTTGACTACATGGCGTATCAATCAAAAGCATCACCAGACATCTTTAAAACATACTCGGTTTAATAAACACTGCATCTATGCAAATCACCCTAAAAACAGGACAACACGAGCACATACCCCTCAGTCCAAGCATAACTGCATATATACGATTAGAATGGCAATAGATTTAGAGCAACCCAAAGATTCAATTGACTCTCTTTTGTGGTGGAAAAAATACAACAAAAAAATACTCAACAGAAGCATTATGGGAACAAAAATTAAGAAAACAAGCAATCGTTTATGTCAGACTGTGGTCATAAATCAAAGAAAATGAGCAGAATTATGCCTCATCCATTTTAGATGCGATACTGACGGGATGATAAACTCAAGATGATGTACCAGAGGAGTACTTCAGACTTATAACGGTTTGTCTTTGTTCAACGTACGGCTGGAAATGCCTACCTTATAATTGTTTGTGCTTTTAAGTTCTTATACTTAATCATCATCTTATTGACTGCATTGTATAGTTCAAAATGTTTGGGTCATAACACAAACAAAACAAATTGAATGTTTTCTTTTGTATAAGCACATTTACATTTAAAAAAAAAATTAGTATAAGGGCAGACCGGGCAAAGAAATATCAGTGTCCAAAGGCTGAGGCATTACTAAAACTATTAAATCCTGATGCCAACTAATGAACTCCAAAAGAGAACTTAATAGCAAACAGAATACTACAGTTAAAAAGATATTAGAAATCATCAATTGATACAACCACAATAACAAACATTTGGTGTTTCCATGCACATTTCAATCAACACTGCATCATTCAAAAAATTGGCGTTGCAGAGGAGGAGGCAATCATTTTCTATCAGTCTTATGCACCCACATATTGGATCATTTGAACGTCAGTATTCTATATAGTTTGTATTATATGTGTGTTCTTTATGATGAAGAAACAAAAGAAAATTTGTGGCCAGCATGCCAGGGCACACAGAATATAGAGCAATTACCTGCCCCTGTGTTCTGCCCACAAGCCATGTAGCTGCCACCTCTTCCATGGGTTCCCCTACCTGAGCCACGTGTTGCTGCTAGTGACGTTGTCACTGATCCATACGCTGTCGCTGGAAAGCCTGGGAAAACATGAATGCGGCAGTCATCTATTTGTGAAAATAAAACAGCTGTGGAGGCACAATATCTTGTTAGCTGTCAAACTACATCTTGCAAGCAAGCATAAAACAACTGAGCAAAGACTACAAAGAGGAGCCAACCACTTGGTTTCTTCTATACTTGTACTATTTCTATATTCACATGGCTTGGGACTTACTGGGCTAACCAGGGGCCTCTGGTATTGTATTCCGTGACATATCATGTGTAAATGTGTATAGATATGAAAATAAAACTGCCCGAATCCTTAAATGTTGAAAAATGGGCAATTTATTCAGCTCATACATCCGTTTCAAAACAAATCAGGTTGTGTCAAGACTACCACTTTTTCCACCTTTCCTTACATTACATGAGTTAAAAAGAAAAAAAAAAAGCACAGAGACGTTTGTAAAGGAGTCACCTTAGATCCCAAACTGCATGAATTATTCCACATAAAATTATGTAGCCAAATCTTTACCCCTCCCTGGGCCCTCACCTGATCGTGGCGGATGGGGTTGTGTTTCTCAGTGATCCTAGGAGCGACGTTGACTGGGGCTTTATGCCCCTGGCAATTCATCCATGACATACAGTTCTTAGTTTACAGTACCAGAAAAAGTATGACTCAACCAACGACCCCTGATAATGAGAATAATAATTTGGACGTTGTTTTCCCTCCCCAGGGGGTGGCTCACTAGAGCCACCCACTGGAGCCAGGTCTGAAGGTGGGGCTTGATGGTGAGCGCCTCTTGACGAGGCCTACAGCCATGGGGCCCTGCTGGACGAGTCCTTACAGTTGTTTGTGCCGAGGCACCAAACAGCAGTTCATAGTCCCTTCATTTTTTGTGTACAAGTACGGATGTAAAAGACTCAGCGTGAAATCATGCACGTGAAAGAAAAATGTATCTATAGCAGACAGCGGGACATCCAGAGACTTGATTTGAAACATTATTTTTACTAATGTGTTTTAAGAGTAAGTAAGTCGTAAGCCCGTCACACTTTTCTCTTTTAAAATAATAACTGGCATTCGTGTGAAACCGGCTAGTTACTTTTGAGGGTTTCACTTAACCTCTTGAAATACAGTTAAAGAATTGTATTTGTTTGTTTTTAACAGGTGAAAAAAGTAGGATACATTCAATGTAATTCTCGAAGGTTTTTGCATCTTGACATTGGAGCTTTACTAAATTGCCTCAACAGATTAGTATATTGTAATGAGTAAGGTCCAGTGCTTTGTGGACCCTCTGTGAGATGCTGAGCAGCCAGGAAAATGTTACGCTGCATTAAACCTATGTCAGTGACTCATTGTTGGTGAAAAGCTAAAGTCAATGTCCTGAATTTAGATGAAAGGGAATTTTCTTTGCCACGGTACTTATCTCCTCCTTAAAAGGTTTTTGGTATCAGAGGCTGACGCAAAGGTCAAACAAGATTTGAATATTGTCGCTGAATTTGTTTAACAGTACGATAGGCAGACTATATTTCATACTGTATATTCCATGCTATTTTAATGAATCATGCTAAGTGAATATGTGTGTGCCTAAGGATGAGCATTTGAAGGAAGTGACTTAATCAACAATTGAATAATAATGTAATAGTAATAATGAGTAATAAATTATCCTATTAAATTAAATTGACAGGCGTGCCTCGCTTGCCTAGTGAAATTGATCAACCATCAGCACTGACAACTACAGTCATGGTGACAGAAATCCCTTCCACTTTCTAACCCAGAATACTGTCTACTTAGACTAGTAACACACACTACGCATAACACACACTAACCATAATTAGTAAATAGAACAGCTGGGCACGACCCTTTTTTGCGTCAGGCACGCGCCCTCCGGCCGTATTTTGGGTGGCCTCGACCCTGCAGCCTTATTCATAAAAATTGGCAAGTAAGTACGCACAGTTAGTAGTATTGTGTTGCGAGTATTGTGTCAAGCTTGTGTGTGACGTGTGGGTGAGGAATGCGCATGCGTGAGGAAGAGGGCAGTAAAGTGAAGAGGTGCGTGTATGCTGGTATGATGAGCGAGAAGTGTTTTGAGTGAGGGAATTAAAAAAAGTATAGCAGCAAAAGGAGAAAATGTATGAAAATAAAGCGAGGCTAGAGTGCAACCATTGTCTTCCTGTGGCGTGTCATTCGACCTGAGCCAGCCGCGATCCCAGAGGCAACTCCAGCCTTGGAGAAGGACCTCTCCTGCTTGCCCCGACCATGGTCAAGGGACTGAAGCAGGAACGGACAACAGGTGCTTTTGACGCGTTCAGAGGCAATTTTTGAGATGAACTTTTGGCTGCCTCGCGCACCAGGGCCGATTTGTGGACCGGACTAAAACCCACCTCAGGCCTTGCTTTATTAAACCCTTTTTATTTTTTTCATTTGTCACTATATATATATATATATATATATATATATATATTAGTGATATATTAGTGGTGGTCATAGATTATATTTTAATCTAGATGAATCTCACTCCAATCCTGGAGTTAATCTAGATTAATCTAGATTAAAATGGTTCATTTAAATTTTCACAACAGCAGCATGAGTTACCAAAATGATGAAATTTGCTGACAAAAAATAAGTCCTTTACTAAGATAAACACTGATAAAGATAGGTTAAGAATATATTTGAACAGCCTAATTAACAATATAAAACAGATCTGTCTCACGAGGCGACGAGACCAGTCTATTTTTCCAGGACAGTCTTTACTTTTCCTTCTTCCACCAATCACAAAGGCAGACCATCTTGTTGACATTGTCCGGTGACAAACTAGATCACCTCTTCTGTTCAATGTGCCCTGCTAAGGAGAACAATCTCTCACATGGGACAGTTGTCGCAGGAGTTCCCAAGTATTTTTGCGCAATGTGGGCCATCTTTCCATAGACAGCAGTGTGCTCTGACCACCACTTCAATGGACACTGATCCAAGGTGGCACAGGGCTCAGTCTTGTACCGCTCCACTGTATTGTCGACTGGTGTCTCCTCATCTGAGTCTGTGTCTGATCCCACCAGAAGAAGGGCGTTTTTTTTTCTTAGGTGGCTAAAGGTACTCCCTGGGTGGCTGTGAAGCAGCTTCCTCACTCACAAACTCACTCAGTTTTGCCCACACTCGCCCCCTCTCTGCTCTGGGCAGGCACTTGAGGTCTTTAAATCGTGGATCTAGCACAGTTGCCACTTTCAGCCATTCCAGGTTTGTTTTCTCCCTCCACTGTTTGAGTTCCTGTGTGAAGGCAGTCTTAAATCTCAGAATGTATGCAGGATCATCATCTGATATCTTCATTGCTTGCTGGAGGTGGCACAAGGCTGGTAAAACCACTGAGCAAGACACATATTTTTCCCCACTAAGGAGCTCAGTGATGTACCTGCATGGCTGCAGAAGGTTTCCATCTTTTCCATCTTCTCATATTCAGCATTTGTTGGGAGGGACATATTGTGATGATGCTGAGACAGTGTTGCATGCAGTGGATCTCTATTACGTCTGACGCGCTTGATCATTTCAAGAGTGCAATTCCACCACGTGGGAACATCTTGCACGAGTGGCTCCTGGGCTTGTCCAAGGGAAGCTTGCTGAGCATTCAACTCATCTGAGTTGGCTGGACCGTGTTTGAAATGTCCCGCCACTTTGCGACACTTGGCTAGTATACCATTGAAACCACCTTCTGGAAGGGACATGACAATGTACAAGATGTGTGATGCAGGCAAATCCTCAAAGGGTAGTATCCTTCCTGCAGCTACCATGTTTGGAGCGCTGTCTGTTCCAACTGTGGTGATTTTGTCAGCAATCCCCCACTGATTAACAATGTCAAGAAACTGCCTTGCACATGCCTCAGCAAAATGACGCTCCTCTGTTTTTGACACACCGAGGACAGAGCACATTAGAATACATTTGCTAGGCACCTCTCTTTAATCAACAGGCAGCATTTTTTCTTACATTGTCTCCTTCTGGACTGCAAATTTCAAAATCTGAAGTACGTTTATTAAATTTAAGCAAAATATATAATTTTCTTGAAATTAATCAAATTTCACTCATAACACTGCCAAAAGAAAATGTTTTTGTTAAAAGGCCTGAAAATAGGGAAAGGGCTTTTTTCAAGGGCAGATTTCCACATGTTTCAAGAAAATAATTGAGAAATATTTTTTTTTTAAATGGCAATAGAACAAACATATTTTCTAATTTCTGCAATAAATTTTCTTGACTTAAGTACATTTGTCATGGTAGTTATTGCCAGTGAAATTGCTTAAATCCCCAGCAGTATAAGAAATCTTTGGTAATTTTTGCTAAATAATTAGAATTAAAGAATTTCACCTTTAGCAATGTGCAGTCGTCCCTTCTTTCTATACTTACAATACTTGCCCATCTCCCTAACTCCTTCTGTTTATCTTTAACAAACGCACACATTATATTCTCACACTCTTTCAGACAAACGCATATGCTCACCCTCTCATTCACGCACACACAATCAAACTTCCCCCCAATACACCGGCCCCTTTTCATGTTACTTATCCATATATATATATATATATATATATATATATATATATATACACACACATATATATATATATATATATATATATATATATATATATATATATACTCTGGCAAGGCTGTTTCCCTTGTGGAATATATATATACGTTAATTAAAAAAAGAGTAAATGGTTGCAAAACAACTGTATGAATGAATGCTTTGCAGATATTTAATGAGTAGCATATTTTCCATTAAAAAACAGAACTAAATTCTGATAGTTTTAGACACCGTAAAAGCAGAAAGTGGCCACAAAAAAAGCATTGTATTGTACTGTATTAACATTAAGTTCCCGAACACACGCACGCAATTTTTGATGCCTCCCATCAAGGCTAATAATTTATTTCATGCTGGTATTTTTGAGAGCAGTGAGGCCTGGCAAAGATCTAATTGGTGCTACCGTCCACCCTTTCCCCCAAAATAGACAGCCCGCTGTTGACAGACTCTGAGAAAATACAGGCTTGTTTACTCTAGTGAAAGTGCATCAGCCTGCAACCTCTCTGCCCTGTGTGCAGCATCACAGGCAGTACAACTACCGTACATCATGCATCAGGGGGAAGCTGTCAATAGAAGAAATGGTGTGGTGTGTTCTCCAATTTTGAGAAAAATGCAGTGCAATGTAGAGCAGCCATGAGCAACTGGACCTCCATGGGTGTCATGTGAATCAAAACACGGTTTGTGGTCCAAACTCAGTTTTCACTTAGTGAGGTGTGTGAATATGAATGGTTGACTGTGATTGACAAAGACTGCTCAGACAGGCTCAAGCTTGTCATAACAAACAACAGGGTAAGCATCCGAGGAAAAGGATGGATGCGATGTGCTGTCTTGAAATTCTATATGAAGCACAGCCCAAGTAATACTGACATCGTTATAAAATATATTTTGAAGGAAAGGCAGTTTTAAAGAAACATAGCATTTTTAATGATCACTAAGTGTATAAAATAAACCTTCACGACTGACATTAGACATGATGAGATGATGAGACTTAAGACATGCTTGGTGTGATGCATATGAGCCGCGTCAGAAATCTGTCTCAATCTCGGAATGCGGTCAGAGTCCGCCAATTTTTATGAATAAGGATCCGGAGGACTGACCGTCAAAAGGGTCAAATCAATTACTGTGATTGGATGGTAGGGTCCAAATCTCTATTTTCAAATTGATTTGTGTGTATGATATTTTTATTTATAAAAATGAGAGAATCTCTCAACTAAATCATAAAAATCAATTCTTGATTTTCTCAGCCCCCACACATGTCAATCCCACCCCCCCATAGCCTCGGGAGAGAAAAAATCCTGGTGCTGCGCCTGGTCCGTAAAAAAAGGTGAAAGAGTCAATTTCTTGTCCTATTATCAAACATCGGAAAAATGCGTACGCTGTCAAAATGCGAATAATGCCGCTAAACACTTTATTTACAGTCAAGTGTATAGGAGTGTGTGTTAGGAGAGACTGTGGGGCAGTAGGCAGTCTGGAAAACCGGTGTTCTGACAAAATGTCCTACCTGTACAAATCGTCCTACCATAGGCTGATTTGACAGCCTCATGTGTCAAAATGTCGTACCCATGCGAAACCTCCTACCAGAGGCTAATTTGTCAGCAAAGTACTATCGTGAACTTTCAGATTGATTTGTTTCCAAGCATATGGGTAGAACAAAAAAAATCCCTTAGTAAAATATACGTAGTCGCAAGCAGGTCGGACGTCCTGACAGTTTTTAATTTATATATGTATAGGCATAGATATTTTTACGAACAACTTTTACTGGCAAATTCAAACGAGTGTGGCATACATACACTGTGTGAGTAATGTGCGCAACAGAAACACACATCAGTTTTGAGATTTTTATTTTGAGGCAAAAATTCAAATAACATTCAATGAAAATAAAAATATTAAGTACTCCCCACTTTTAATCAAACAAACGACAGGTAGGACAAACTTCCCACAAAATCATTGTGTGCATGCATGGCATGGTAGGACGTCTCGATGGGTAGGAAGGAATTTCAGAACACCGAGCGATTTCCTGGTGAGCCAGGCTGCTGTATACACCGGCCAGGGCATGCACATTATTTTCCTCCAGCCCGTGGATCCATTTTGAAATCAGCAAAATCAATCTAGTTTCCTTCTCATACAAATATAATAATAACTGTCATGGTCTGTGTTTGTTGTTTTTGGTTTTAGTATTTTGTTTAATCTTTTTCCTTGTGTTCCTTTTGTGTCTCTCGTTAAAGCTTATTGTGTCCACCTGTGCTTGTCGTCCTAGTCTTGACCAATCAGCTCCATCCAACCCTTTCTGTCTTGTCCAGGTGTTCCTTGTCTCGGCAATTTGTTTGTGTACAGTTCCCTGGTTCCTTTCAGTCCTTGTTGATTCATTGTCTCTTGTCAAGTGCCTGTAGTCTGTTCCTCGGCGTGTTTCAGTTTTCATAGCCATTTAGTTCATTTTCAGTCAAGTCCTTGTGTTTTGTTGATCCCTGTTATTTTGTACTTTGGTATTTTGTTCGCGCCTCTCACTGGCTATTAAGCCTGGTCTGTGATGCACATAAGAAGTAGTGGTAATCCGGACCATTCCTGATGCAAACAGTTTTGTGGGTAATTCAGTGTTAAATTATTCATACTAGTCAAGGAAAGCAAAATATTTTGGATAAAGGTTAAGTAAAAACAAAAATAAGTGTTTGTTTGAATTACTTGAACGTACTTAAACAATTGCCTTGGTGCAAGGCATGTTGAGAGAGTGGTACAGACCGCTGGATTTTCCCTCAAAATAATTGTTTGCAAAGTGGTCTGTGTGTCATCTGTGATGTGCTGGAGCAGCTCATTGGTAATAAACAGCTGAAGGAAGTCCGATGTTTGCTGCAACATCCAGTGGTCCAGTGGTCGCTGTGAAAGTGATGTCTTTTGGCTGGCGTTCCAAACACTTCGAGATCCACGCCCTGTAATTTACAGAAATATAAACAATTGCACATATGGGATATTTTATTGCTGAAGTATAAATATTTTTATTCACCTTTCTTTGCACCAGCAATTCAATGAGCTCTTTTGCTGCTAATTTGTAGAAATAAGTACAATTACCACACAATTGTTGCAATACATTTATATTTTCACATTTCTTTCTCTCTCTCTCGCTCTCTTTCCCTCTCTGTGTCTTTCCTCTCTGTCTCTCTCTTACCATGTACACACATAAATACACACATGCTGCTTAGATGTATTTCTCCTCATTCCTCTAACTTACTGAAAAAATCAAATGAGCAGCAACGGTTTTAGCAGATTTCCTGACGGAACCAAATGTAATTTCTTTATGCACACAGCCTCTAATGACGATACACAAGTCCGCCTATCGAGTGTATGCGTCCTGCTGCACATCCATCCATTTTCAATACCGCTTGTCCTCACTAGGGTCGCGGGGGGTGCTGGAGCCTATCCCAGCTATCTTCGGGCAGTAGGCGGGGGACACCCTGAACTGGTTGCCAGCCAATTGCAGGGCACACAGAGACGAACAACCAGCCGCGCTCACACTCATACCTAGGGGCAATTTAGAGTGTCAATCGGCCTGCCATGCATGTTTTTGGAATGTGGGAGTAAACCGGAGTACCCGGAGGAAACCCACGCAGGCACGGGGAGAACTTGCAAACTCCACACAGGATGGCCGGAGCCGGGATTGAACCCACGACCGATGCTGTCTCTCACTGTGAGGCCATCGTGCTAACCAGTCGGCTACAGTGCTATCTACTGCACATGTATGTGACATATTTCATCTACATGTACAGGACGCATGATCTGTACAATAATAGTATGACTGGCCACTTCATAATATAGTAGGGCATATTAATGTACATAAAAGGGACTGATAAGGGCATGAGTGGTGACAAAGCTTTGAATAGGAACTTGCAAGCTATTTAGTACTGACCTACTTGTTCAGGTGTCTCCGGTGATAATTCTCTGCTGCTTTCACTCACGTTAGATATTCTTCTGACAAATCGGGGTCCAAATCCGGCTTGTATTGGTCGACTTTGCTGAGTGAAAACTCCGGCGAAGTGATCCGTGCCCCCCTGTGGGGCACGCGGCACATCTTTGAGATGGCTGCTTGCGTTCATGAGGACAGAGTGTCAACCTCTCATCAAAAGCAACTCTGTCCAGTTTGTCATGAGTACTGGAAGATTTATTTATTATTATTTTTTTAATACCCTCATGGGTAAAATGTATTGAATTTCCATCGCTAATGTGCGATGTCTAGTACTCTCTTGTTTGCTCACTCGTCCATAACCCGACTCCTCTTCCGTTACATTCTTCTTCTGTAGTGTGATTCTGGTGGATCTCTTACAACTCTGCCACCTCCTGGACAATTTTTACATGATTTACAACGCAGACAAGGCTCTTTCTCTGTCATAGGTTGCGTCAGACCCTTCAGCATACTATCACGTAAAAAAACAAGGACGCACAAGTAAGTCTTGGGGAATGAAAGAGTTACTATATGCAACCATCATTAGTTAGAACGCACCCTATGGTGTTAGTACACTACACGATATGTTCTATTCATTTTGCAAATGACGCAATTCCCCGATTGATTGATGGGATAATCGACTCCAAAACCACAAACTCTCAGACTGAGTGTATTTCACCAGGAAAACCTTTGTCACTGGTTAATCAAAAAACAAGAAACACCTGTATAAAAGAACTACAAATGAAACAGATCAAAGGTAAGAGAAGGTCGTGAGGTGAGAGAACGTACCTGGAAATTGATAACTGTAACTTGGAGAAAGAACACTGTATCCTCTGCCATAAGTTGCTACAATATTGGGATCACCTGAATAAGAGAAAAAATATCTAGAAGTAAAATTGTGGCACAATTTAAATACTGTATACATCATGGCTGTGATAAAAGAACCAACGATTTCAAATATAAATAAGAGACAGACTTTCAATCATCATGGCAGCGTAAAAGATGAAAATCACATGGTATCAGAAATTCTCAGAGAGTGACGGAATCAGGCGTCCCCTTATGTGGAAACAAATCAGTTAAGCATTGAAACATACAGACTGGAGAAACCTGTCACTGCCAGACAAACATGATCAAATAAAGTTATTAAAAACATCCACTGAAAAGCACAGACCATTGAGTAAGATCAAAATACATTAGGAGGATTGCTCATTAAAGGAGAATATACAGTATCATTATAATAATTGCTGTCAGCAGACATTGTGATACCAAGGTTACGCTTACTTTAACCAATGGGGTGACCAAGCCTTTTACATGCAATTTGGACATTTGGACATGTGTGTTGTTTTGTGTTAAGTGAATGAGTAATGTTGTCAAAGTGTAGGCGTTACATCAGCAGCCCCGTAATCTGAACCAGAGCAGTGTTCTGTTACAGGACTTTTGTGCTTGTCATGGATTGTCCATAATGAATACCATGCTTGTCCATATGTGCACCAGGACACCCTAGGCCGCAGTTCGATGATCGGCTCAGATTTGTGGCCACATATTTTGGATAGTCGGGTGAAGAGAGGCGCGGAGCTGTCAACTGATCACCACCTGGTGGTGAGTTGGCTCCGATGATGGTGATGACCCAAACGTATTGTGAGGGTTTGCTGGGAATGTCCGGCAGAATCCCCTGTCAGAAAGTGTTTCAACTCCCACCTCCTGCAGAACTTTGCCATGTCCCGGGGTGGCAGAGGACATTGAGTCAGAGTGGACCATATTTTGTCTCCATTGTTGAGGCAGTCGATCGAAGCTGTGGCCGGAAGCTGGTTGGTGCCTGTTGTTGTGGCGGCAACCCTCGAACCCGCTGGTGGACACTGGCGGACTGAAGGAGGAGTCCTATCTGACCTTTTAGCCCTGTAGGACTTAGGAGGCAGCTGACAGGTACCGACTGGCCAAGCGGAATACGGCTTCGGTGGTTGTTGAAGCAAAAACTTGGGCGTGGGAGGAGTTCAGTGAGGCCATGGAAAACGACTTCCAGATGGAAATTCTGGTCCACCATCCAGCGTCTCAGGAGAGGGAAGCTGTACACCATTAACACTGTTTATAGTGGAGATGGGTTGATGCTGACCTCAACTTGGGACGTTGTTAGTTCGAAGACCACCTCAATTCCACCAACATGGCTTCCAGTGAGGAAGCAGAGCCTGAAGACTCCGAGGTGCACTCACCTATCTCTGGCGTTGAAGTAACCAATGTGTTTAACAAGCTCCTCTGTGGCCAAGCCCCGAGGGTGGATGAGATCTGCCCAGAGTTCCTAAATGCTCTGGATGTTGTGGGGCTGTGATGGCTCTACAGCATTGTGTGGATATCGTTGGCAGTGTCTCTGGATTGGCAGTTCTGGGTGGTGGTCCGTCTTTTTAAGAAGGGGAACCGAAGGGTGTGTTCCAATTACAGAGGAACCACAGTCATCAGCCTCCCTGATAAGGTGTATTCAGGGGTGCTGGAGAGGAGGGTCTGTCGGGAGGTTGAATCTCAGATTCAGGAGGAGCAGTGTGGTTCCAAGTCAGGGAAGAGATTTTTTTGTTTGCTATGTTTATTTCAAATATAGATACTGCCCCAAGTGGAGGAGTTCAAGTATCTTGGGATCTTGATCAGGAGTGAAAGGAGGATGGAGCAAGAGATCGACAGGTGGATCGGTAAAGCATCTGCTATGATGCGGACCCTGTACTGGTCTGTCGTGGTGAAGAAGGATCTGAGCCAGAAGGAGAAGCTCTCGGTTTACCAGTCGATTTACGTTTCTGCCCTCACCTACGATCACGATCTGTGGGTTGTGACCAAAAGAACAGGATCTCGGTTACATGCGGCCAAAATGAGTTTACTCCTTAGGGTTTTCTGGGCTCTCGCTTGGAGATAGGGTGAGAAACTCGGCCAGCCGAGAAGGACTCAGTTGAGCCACTGCTTCACCCCTTTGAGAGGAGCCAAATGAGGTTGCTCGAGTATCTGATTAGGATGCCTCCTGGATGCCTTCCAGGTGAGGTGTTCTAAGCATGTCCCACCGACAGGAGGCTTTGAAGACAACTCATGACACTTTGGAGAGACTATAGTCTCCCCTGGCTGGCCTGGGAACCCCTTGGGATCCCTCTGGAAGAGCTAGAAGACGTGGCTGGGGAGAGGGAAGTCTGGGCTTCAATGCTGAAGCTGCAGCCTCAGCAACCCGACCCCGGTTAAGCGGCAAATAATGGATGGATGGATGTTTAGTGCATTTTAAAATGGAAAAAACTACACTATGCTGACTTGCAATGATACTATAACACTGTAAAGAATCTGTAAAAAAATACAAAAAGACTTGTAAACAGTCTTCTTGGGCACAATCATTTTTTTATGTAGAAGGGAGAGAAATTTTATGAGTAAAATTAGGAAAATGCACTGCGCAAAAGTAGACTAAAATAAAAACTTTAAAAAAAATTGTTTTTTGACCATTTTGATTTCTTTACAGTCTGTACAATATCTTGAATAAAGTTACATTGTATTGTATGGCATTTAAATTCTGATGTGATTGATAATTTCTAACAGTCGATAACGTTATTTATTGTATTTATTGTAAAAATACATACATAAATACATTTCGAGATTTGTTCAGTGAAATTTTAAATAAAGTCTGACGGCTGATGATCTGAAAATTATAGTGACTGACATTTTGCATCAATTGTTCATGAAAATTTGAGTAAAATGTACTTTGCAGGGCAGCACGGTGGACGACTGGTTAGCACGAGGGCCTGACAATGAAGAGATTGTGGGTTTGATTCCGGCTCCAGCCTTCCTGTGCGGAGTTTGCATGTTCTCCCCGTGCCTGCGTGGGTTTCCTCCGGGTACTCCGGTTTCATCCCACATTCCAAACACATGCATGGTAGGTTGACTGAACACTTTAAATTGCTCCTTGGTATGAGTGTGAGCATGAATGGTTGTTCGTCTAAGTGTGCCCTGCGATTGGCCGGCAACTAGTTCTGGGTGTACACCGCCTACTGCCCGAAGATCGCCGGGATAGGCTCCAGCACCCCCCACAACCCTAGTGAGGAGAAGCGGTACAGATAATGGATGGATGTACTTTGCATAATAATTTTAAACACAGTATATTGAGCGCACTGTCGAGCCCTTTTTTAACGCAAACGTCCTAGATTCATAGTTAGACCCATTGCAACGCCCTAACAATGAAAATGCTTGATCAAAATGGGACACTTGAACCCGCATTGTTACTATCCAGCCTAACAGTCCCTGACGCGCTGAAACATATGATGTCCATATTTCAAATTCATATTTCTTTCACAAATGTTCAATTCAGAAAGGTTGAAAATATGTGTGACTTTGCCAAACAGATTTCAACATTTTTCCTTAACTCGTGAAATGGCAAATTGTTAATGCTGGGGAACGAGAAAGTTTAAATACATGCCCAAAACACATGCATGTATGTATGCCACATGAAACTGAACGTTTTACTTACTCAGCAAGCCCATACCAATCATGAAGGCATCCATTGTATATGGCAGACTTCTGGCTCGACCCCATGTCCCAGGTGGGTACATTACTTCTTTTGGTTGGGCTTTTTTGCATTCTACCTGAAAAGCATATGCAATTAGGGATCATGGCACTGTAAAAAAATGAAATGGAATATAACAGCTTTGCAAAGTAAAATTCCCCAAAATATTTATCTCGCAAGTTCTCAAAACCTCTGACAGTTCACATTACATGTATTACTGGATAAAAAATGTGTTGCTGAAATGTTCAACTTGAATAAAATATGCCAACTACAAATTGGCAAAAGAAGTCTTCATTTGCAATGTTAGAAACCCTGCCTTAGGGGTGACCAGCAAAAGGGAGACATTGAACAGTAAGAAGTTAAAGAGAAGTTTGAAAAACTAAATTGATCAACTTTTGTCCACCACTTGATCCACAGCAGGGATTTTGAACTACAGAGGCTTGCAAAAGTATTTGTCTCCCTTAAAGGAATTATACAGACATTTTTCACTAACAAGTTCAGTTCACATAATTTTACTCCTGGAACTGAAATTAGCCATCATTTTCTTATTTATCCATTCATTTTGGAGAAATTAGGAAAAAAGTGACAATTTCAAAAACGTTCACTTTTAATGAAGAATATAGGCACGCCCCCCTTCGCTCTCTCAATGTCTTGGTGGGAGTCACGAAAAGGACCAATTACAAACTTTCCATTGGAAGTTTTTGTACTTCCATTGCTTATAACGTCCAAAAACGGTAATCAATTGGCACCAAAATTCATGTGGACATCCCTACCTTTGACCACTTCAAGATAAAAGGTTAGAAGTGAGAGCTACATCTGTGTAGGATGGGAGGACGTACACACTGCTTCTTTGCTGATCACGGTGAGGACGTGCACGGCATAAAGCACCAATTGGGATATTTCCAGAGACTGAAGTGGGAATGAGTAGACTGTCATGACCCGTGTCGGTCATGTCAGGGTTTTTGTTTGTTGTTTTTCACCTCCCATGCCATGTGCTTGTGTTTGTTTTGTCAGCTGAGTAGGGGCGTTTCCCCTCAGCACTCCGTCCCCACCAGCCACGTACCTGTTCCCCGTTAGCCTCGCACACCTGACTCCCATCTGCGCTCCTAATCAATGGACTATTTAAACACCTCACTCCGTCGGTGCATTGCTCCCGCTACGCCCGCGATACGCGATTGCCCCATTCACGGACATCACCACCCTGGCCTTGTCTGCTCCATTTGGACTGTCACGACCGCTTCCTGATCTCGTTCACGCTCATGTTCTCGCTCTCGCTCTCGCTCCCGCTCATGTCCCTGGTTTTTGTCACTGTCTTTATTCCTCGGCTTTTGTTCTCTTTAGTCACGTTTAGTTCGTCTTCGTCATTTTTGCACCCAGCCACGTTTGTTTGCCCCAGTACCTTGTTTGCCTTTTGGTTTTGTTTTGTTAAATAAATTCCCTTTAAGTTACCCTTATCCCTACTTCCTCGTATTTTGGGTCCCCCTCCTCTTCGCCGAAAGGCGAACCCTGACATAGACATGTACATTTTTTTGGGTGAGGATTGCCCCCAGTGAAAGACCAAGACCGAAATTAACTTAACCAACCGTATTTCGAGTCATAAACCTATTTTAAGAATACCCGCGTCAGGTTTTTTTTTTTTTGGACGCAATTGGGTTATTTAAAGAGACTGAAGTAGGAAAGAGTTGATGTGTATATTCATTTGGATTAGGATTGGCCTCAGTTAAAGACCAAGTGCAAAGTGAACTTAACCAACCGTATTTCGAGTCATAAATCTATTTTAAGAATACCCACGTTATTTAATTTTTTTTGTGACACAAACCTCCTAGATATCATCATAGTTAGATCATAGACCCATAGCAACACCCTAACATTGAAAATTCTTTTGTTCTTCGATCTCTGGTATTCATCGGGAATTACATCATTGACAGACGACGAGTTGCCAGTCGCCATTGTACTGCACTGTTGATTGTCCGGTGAGCTGCTCAACTACCATTGTTGTTGTGTTCTGCAAAATGTCACGGTGCTGTGTGACAATGCATTGTTCTCATTCTGAGAAGTATCTGTTTGAGAGGCCAAAACAAAAAAATACGGCACTTAAATGGACTGTCGCGGGTTCCTTTTCGACCTCCTCCAAAACAAATGGCGTAGCCAGAATATGTGCAACAGTGATGTTTATTGTGCAGCCCTTCCAAAGTGCAACACAGTGAAAAGTCCCCCAAAAGTCCAAAAACCCAAAAAGTGACAATATAGTAATTTCCAAAAATAAGGGTGTCTATCTATATATTTACAAAACCACTGAATGGAGTTCAACCATAACTACCATATCAGCTACTTTACAAAATGCGTCACTGTCTTGCTCTCTAGTACTACCTTCACTGCAGCACCTCTCAATCTCTCTTCCCTCTCTTTCCAAACAACTTACTTTATATAAGATTCACCCCTCCCCTTGGGCATCAGCTGACATAATTGACGCGCAAAACAAACATATTTAAGGAACGCGGAAGCTCCCCCGCTGTTTGGTCTTCCTCTATGTCGTGGCTGTTGTCTGCCGCGTCTCGTGACTGGTGAGTTGTTCAATTGAACATGCGCGCGTGTATGTGTCCATGTATGCTTCCATTCATAATAAAACTACCAAGTGTGCACCCTCGGTCGCTCTATTAAAACTGTGACTGACGTGGTATTGAAGTGGTGCCAGGTGGGTGCGTATGTATTTCACGGGATGAAATTGAATGCGTCAGTATGGGAATGTGCGGTGCAGGCGTGTGCGCAATTGCGCTTCCGGGACCATGCTGTGCTGTGCTGTCCTTATTGACGGAGCTGCTCCGTCACATGCTGTCCTTATTGACGGAGCTGCTCCGTCACATGGACCAATTTCGTCCTGCCAAAGAGAGGGAATTTCAAACCAGTGTTGCTATTTTCTCAACCATTTTGCTTAAGATAAAGGGTTCGCAAAAAGCTAAGTTTGATTACAATTCATTTTGAAAAGCGTGTGGCATGTTGTGTGTATTGTGACAGCTTGTGCATGACTGATGGTTGTGATGTATGTATGCGGCGTATGCATGTGCTGAAGAAGAACAGGGAGAGAGGAGGTGAAAGGGCGAGAGCGAGAGAGGATCATATGTGTGTGTGAACCAGGAGTCAAGGAGACCATGCGTGCGAGTGTGTGTATATATATCTTCAATACCTTACCAATGACAATGTAGGAAACCAATCCACTATAACGTCTGCTTTGTACTTGCAGAATAAATTGACCTAATCTCTCCATGCGTCACGACAGAGCATCGAATTTAAAACAATAATGAAAAAACTACTAATTCCAGCCTATATATATAAAAATTCTTCCAGCCTTGGTGAGTCTAGTCTCCACTCCATGTCCAGTCTTCTGACAAATTGTCCTACCCGTGCATATTGTCCTACCAGTAGCTGATTTGACAGTCGCACATTATACAATATTTTTATACAATAACACAATATTAGCCAGCATCTGGCTCTTCCATGTATGGTCCAACAAACATAATTCCAACAAGCTCCTCTTTCTCCAGCTCTTCAAATACCTGAATCCCCCTCAGAAACGTTTGAGATTTTGCTTTGTGAGTCAGTTTCTGACTGGCTAAGAGACTTTCTATAAAAAAATGAAAAGTCTGGCGAGAGAAATTATTCGCCCCCCCCAGAATACTTTTGTAGAACCACCTCTTGCTACGATTACTGCTGCAAGTGTTTTAGGGTCTAGTAGATTGGATGGAGCTCTTCTTCTACGCCGTTTTACAGTGTTCTTCGACTGTTTGAAAATTCAAGGGAACGGAAGCAAGTGCTCCATCTCAGCCGACTACACTTTAAAATGTAAGAATAAATTATTGTATGTAATATTAAAACATCACTGATGTGAAATACTGGGAAACCATGGTTGAGTATTTAGATCCATATGTGACGGTTCGGGTTGGGGAGGAGGGCCTGGCAGTCTCTGATTATTTGCAGGTTCGCGATCCTTCCAGCCAGGCTCTCCTCCGGAGAAAGTGGGCGTCGGCTCCGGCGCACCTGCGGCTCGTTGTCTGCAATCAACGGGCAGCATAAGAACCAGCCACGCCAGGAGCTCGACGCCGGATTATCTCGTCATCTCTTGTGGTACTGGCCCATGTCACGTCACGCTTCTCGATCGCCCGATTCCTTGTGCCCTCGGGCTTGTCTGACCTCCGTGCTCTCTGTTTCCCCGTCCAGCCGACCCGAGCCCGTCCGGACCCGCTCCGCCCGCAACCGCTCCCGAGTTCCTGCCCGGAGCTCATCCCGCCAGCGCTCTCCGCAACACGCCGTGCCCGGGCTTCCGCCGCGCCGCGTCTTCCGCACCTCCGCCTGCCCGACCGCACCTCCCGGTGCACCCCGCTCCGACGTCTGCTCGTCCGCACCTCCCGGTGCCCACCGCTCCGACGCCTGCCCGTCAGCACCTCCCGGTGCACGCCGCCCCGACGCCTGCCCGTCAGCACCTCCCGGTGCTCACCGCTCCGACGCCTGCCTTGCGGTGCTTCCCTCCGGGCTTGCCGCCCTTCCTCATTCCCCAATAAACCCTGTCTCAAACACTCCTGTCGCTCTTGGGTCCTCCTTCCCTCTCACCCGGTTCGCGCAACCACGACAGAATAATCCGGCCAAGCCAATGGACCCAGCGACCCCGAACTCCCTGGGAGAAGCGCTCGCCCACCAGGACAGCTTGCTCGAGCGCCATGAGAGGATGCTGCAGGAGTTCCCGGGCTCCTTCCACGCCATCCATCGCCAGCTCACGCACCTCTCGAATCAGGTGGGCTCGCTCGCTTCTCTCTCCAACCTCCCCAGTTACGCGGCCCCGGCCGCCCTACGCAATAAACAGCTGGACACGTTCTCCACCAAACACGAGAGTCATTATCAGTCAGCCTTGCCGTCTCGTTGCCGCGCAGCCCCTCAGATGGGATGCCGACACAATGCTGGTGTGAGCAAGTCACTAATCAACAAACGATGTGCGGTCACGGTGTTACATCAAAACTAAAACTATCACCCCAAATCAACTGAATAGCATAAGAGTGTAGGCCCAGCAAAAGTCCGCCTCCCAGCCTACCATACAATACCTTAGTTTACATGCATGCACACTAAAACAGAAGATAGCATGGCTAGCGTGGCTAGCTGTTTTTAAAAAGGCAACAGGAGCAAAACTGAGTTTGGTTGTATTTTATTGAACTATTTAACAATGTACTCACATTATTATTAATCAGTCATCATCCTCAAATCCATCAAAATCGTCTTCTGTATCAGAAATAAACAGCTGGGCATGTTCTCCCACAAACACGCCAGGTTCCCTCACGTCATTGTCAGATTCCCCGTGTCGCTGCTGCGTGCGGCTCCTCATGATGCCGGCTTTTGCGAAAGCCCTAACAACAGAGCTTGCAGACACGTTTGCCCATATAGGGGCATTGGAACTGCTTTGCACTGGGGGCGTGCCTTTGCGTTGTCATTCACGCCCATCTCCCCTCTTACGTCCGCCTGCTGTCGTTAGCCACGCCTGCCTTCTCTCTATATAAGCAGTGTGCAGGCAGTTAATGTTCGCAGTCAGCCCAGGGGTGCACTTGGTCCACTTGGTCCACATAATGGGCTTTCCGCCTCAAAAGGCGCCCTGGCTTTTTTGGACGAGTTTCAGGACTTTAAAGTGCGCCTTATGGCTGCGAAAATACAGTATTCAAAATGCGCTAATTAAGTGGTACCCGCGAACCTTTTCGTCATACCTCAAGTGCCCTCGGAACTCAAATGTGTTGATGATTCACCAAATGTATGGAACAGTTTATTAAATGAATATATATATGCATTATACATTGTCCATTCTCTTTTCTTGATAGCTACTGCAGCCACATTTCCTGCTGTGGACAAGATAATGCTGTTCTCAAATGCACCAATCATGTAACTGGAGGACTAAAATGATCAATTACTGATATGAACTAATAAGATATGAATCACTATCCATATTAAGATGATGAAACTCAATTAAAAGATGATGGACTTATGTAGTGAAGTACATAAATCTGAATGTTATCAATAAAACCAGGATTTCTGACACATGTCAGCATCTTTTTATCATCCTTTATTTTTGCATGAATTTTTATTCATTGTGTGTAAACATGTTGTTTTTTTCTTTTTTTGTTTCTTTTCATATAAAAAAATGCAAGTAGCCAGGGAGCGGAGAAGGGTTAGCCGGAAAGTCTCGTGCTCAGACTTGGCCCTGGTATAACATCATGGATGGATTGTTGGGACATTGGGAGTATATCACCCCCCCGTCCTAATCGCCTCCATTCCTGAGGACAGACCAGGGCCAAGTCAGGCCTGATTGGTGCAGGAGGAGGAGGAGGAAGATCAGCAAGACCCGCAGGAGGAAAAAGAGAGAGAAAGTGAAGGAGCACCGAGTGGGAGAAAGAGAAAGCAAAAGGAGGATGAGTTGGTCAGCCCCTATAAATTAGACAAAGTGATGCGGAGAGAAATGGAGGGACAAAGGTTGGATGAGGAGAGAAGGGCAACAGAGAGAAGGGAGACATTTGAATGTTTTTTTGGTTTGATGGAAAAAATAATTTATCAAAATAAAAATACAATACAATACAACTTTATTTATGTAGCGTATTTCTCAACAGCTGGAGCTGTAACAACGTGCTTTCCATATAGTGGAATAAATAAATTAATAAAGAAAATAAATATAAATAGCGTGAAATTAGAACACAAGTTAAAACACAAACAATAGATACCAGAAGAACAGGCGAACAGCAACAGTCTCATGTTGAGTCGAAAGTCGAAAGCTAAAGAAATAAAATGGGTTTTAAAAGTGGACAGAGAGGGGGCTTGCCTAACACTTAATGGAAGCTCATTCCATAGGTAGGGACCGGTGTTCAGAAATTCCTTCCTACCCATCAAAACATCTTCCCAATGCCTAGTGCGCATGAGCACAATGCCGACAGTGATTTTGTGAGAGGTTTTGAGCTTTTTGTCCTACCTGTCGTTTGTTCGATTAAAAGTGGGGAGTACTTAATATTTTTATTTTTATTGAGTCTTATTTGAATTTTCCATTGCCTCAAAATACACTGATGTGTGTTAAGCACATTGCTCACGTATATATATGCCACACTCGTTTGCTATCGCCAGTAAAAGTTGTTTGTAAACATATCTATGCATATACATATATAAATTAAACTGTCGGGACGTCCAACCTGCTTGTTTCTACATGTATTTTACAAAAATATTTTTTTAACTATACCTATATGCATGCAAATAAGACGATCTGAAAGCACACAGTAGTACTTTGCTGACAAATTAGCCTCTGGTAGGAAGTTTCGCACGGGTAGGACATTTTGACAGATCAGGCCGTCAAAACAGCCTCCGGTAGGACGATTCGTACGGGTAGGACATTTTGGCAGAACACCGGCAACAGAAAAGGCACGATCCCCCCTGAGGTTACGCTTAATCGTTGGCACCTCCAGCAGCATGTGGGCCTCAGACCTGAGGCAGCCGGAAGGTGCGTAGGGGTGGAGAAGCTCGGAGAGGTACGCTGGGGCGAGGCCATTTAAAGATTTGAAGATAAACAGAAGTATCTTAAAGCGAACTCTACTGAGTGAAGAGAGGCTAAGATTGGGGCTATGTGGTCCGTATTCCAAAATCCAGTTAAAATACGAGCAGCAGCATTTTGCACTAGTTGGGGGCGCTTGAGGGAGGAATGGCTGACTCCAAAGTAAAGTTCTTTACGGGGAAAGGTTAGGCTTCACTTTAGCCAGCTGCCTATGATGACAGAAGCTGGCTCAAACAACAGCACACACACAGAATGTTTGGTGTTTCTTAAGACTGAAATAACTAAAAGTAAACAAAAAAGAGGGTGCTTCCAAACCACAAGACAGTTGAACTAGTTACTATATTTTAACAGTTTAGATCACAAGTTTTCACTTGTATTTGTCCATGTCACGTCTTTAGAACACCTTCTTCAAACAAAAGTGAAAGAAGGGCTGCTCTCAGCACAAGTTTGTAAAAAAAACACTATTACAATATGAAGAAGACGCCACCGTGTCTGTTTTGGTTACAAAATGTTACTTTAATGAGACATTCCGGGACAAACAAGATGTGTAACTTAAGTACAAACTCAGTACATCATTACTTACATTAAAATAACAGAAAAAATATTAAAAATAAAAGTATTTGCTAGTTCATAACTGTTGTAGGATAAAACTGAGTGTGTTTTTGGTGGCATATTTGACGGGCTGATAGCCCAAATACCATTGTACAGTTACAAGTGTTTAAATACCTAAAGATGCTCATGGTCCTCTGGTACCTCCTCCAAAACAGACACCTGAGCAGACAGCAAGTCCCTCCACAGCGCTCCAGCGACGGTGTCAGCCGCCTCTTCCCCGTCAGCCTCTGAGGCCATGGGGTCTCCCACCCCAAGGCAGATGGGAAGGACGGCACAGGCAGTGATGACCTAAAAGTAATAAAAAGCTGTATATTAGCTGTATTTGATAGTTATTGCACTGAAAAGATTTGATCCTGAGGAAAGTGCAACATATTAAAGTAGAAACTCCATCACTTATGTGTGGTACAAAGGTTCGGCGCACCTCCAGGGCGTGGAAAAAGATGGCCTGGAATCTCACCTTCATCAGTTCAAAGGCACGCTCAATAATAGAGCGTGCCTCGGAATGATAAATGTTGAAGCGCTGGACCAACACACCCTGCACCGGCTGCTTGTAAGGAGTGATAAGGAGGGGTGGTCGCTGGAGGCACGAGTACCCTTCATCTGCCAAGATGAAGTGCCCTGGAGGAGGATACAGCCCACTTTGGTAAAGGGGGCTATGCCGAAGGTCCCTGGAGTTGTGGACTGATCCAGGCCAGCCCACGTAAATGTCAAGAAAGCAGCACCGATGGTCACACACCACTTAAATAATTATGCTGCTGAAAAGCTTGCGGTTGACCATCATGGCAACTTGGAGGCTTCATTCGGACATGAAAAGCATCTATTGCTCCAGCAATGCTTCTAAATGCCTCGCTATCCCTTCAAATCTCCGGGTCACTGCCTGTAGGTCTCCTTCAGTGTTGGGGGACTGGATGATGTAGTCGACGGTGGGCCGCTGCGGCCCAAAGGCGCGTGACACCATCCATTATTAGATGCCCCACTCGCCAGCCAGAAGAGAAAGACCAGGACCTCAATCTTGGCAGTTCAGCAACATAACTTGAATGAGTCGCTGCTCAGGCGAAAGTCTAGTTGGCGATCTTTTCCATTGAAGAAACGGTCCAGCACTGGCACACCCAGGTTGATCCTGCAGTCTGGACATCTTGGCTGTTTTTTTTTTGTTTTTTTTTTTTAAAAACATGAAAGCAAATCAATATTTTCATTTGCTTGGATTATTCTTACAGTATCACTAACTTAATTCTTGCCGTAATTCTTTAGTGGTATTATAGTGTTTTTGCCATATGTAAAAGTACGTATTCGTCACATAAACTAATCACTAGCAATAAAGCCATCACAATCATCTAAATTTACAAGTATTCTTTTGAAATAAAGACAATTATTTCATATTCATTCAATATTCGTTCTATTATGAACTAACAAATTTACTATTAAAGTTATGTTTTTGAGGTCTTACTGGCTATATTTTTAGTTCATCAATAACAATCACTTTATTCCTCTATTGCCTGTAAATGTTCGGAACAATGTGAAAATGCTGATAGACCTAGTTGGAACTTACTTCATTCGTTGGCAACTCTCTGATGAGAAAGTCTGGCTCTCCAATTCCTCATGAACAAAATGTAAGTAGACTATAAAGTGAAATAAAATGAAGACAAGTTTGGTTTCCGGACTTCAAAATAAAGGCTATAGCAGCCTTAATTCTAAATACAAAAACATTTATTGTTCAACAGATGCCTTCTGTCTGGTGCTTGTCGCAGAATAACCACCGTAAACACGAAACAACTGCGTAGAAGAATGGAGCAATGTATGGGCATAAAGAAGCGACCTTCGCTTGGGGGCCGTCTCCTTGGAAACAAAGACCGGATTTCAAGGCAGGATTCGAAGGCCTCATGTGGCAGCGTGAATTTGGACACCACGCACGGTCGTGTCGCGCCGAAAGTGACGTCACGTGGCCGAAAAAGCGGCCTTTGGAGGATGTATATAAATATATATATATATATATATATATATATATATATATATGACATTCATGTTTAACACAATCTAGTTAACATGCTGGTGTGGCCCTCTGCAACAATTTCAGTTTTTCCACATGGCAACTTTATAGAATTAACCTCCCACCGATGGCTTGTAATATGAAATGATATGAGACCGCTAGTGGATTTTGCACAGCTAATGGCATCTGTCTGGTACACAGACCGCTTTCACGTATTTTGACGGACCATTGAAGACACCACCGAGATGACCTTCCCGTCATCGGTGCTCCTGCATTTGACATCCGCCGCCACCGCTCAGGTCTAGCATCCATTGACCTGTTTCCGTGAGCACCAGAAAAGTCAAGTCAGCCAGTTTTTCATACTATACAATTGCAAAATAAAAGTGTTACAAGTAAAACTGTACAATTTAATGCACAACATTAATGCCTTAGGAATGGTGAGGAATTTGCATTTTAACATGGCCAAAAACTCCAACTCCAAGCCTTTAATACCTTTTTTCCTTGTAAAAATTGTCACTTATATCAGTCACTCATGCACTTGATTTATCATGTTAATTGTGTTCTGTCAATTTGCACCCTGTTATGTTCTGTTCATCGGACATCCTCTGGAAAGTAATGCAATTATAATAAAGCAAATGAGGTTTGGCGCATGTGACATATCTCACCATTTTTTACACCATGCTGCATCCGTATGCACGCATTCAAAATCAAACGTTAGTTGATCAGAAAACTAGAGATAAATTTGAATAAAAATTCACAAATGATTTCACAATGCAAAATGTCAGATTCAATGTCATGAACAAAATTTCAATACCAAATGCCTGCTCAGAATGGTTTACACTTACTTGCATAAAACTAACTACAGAAGCATAACAAGCAAACAAACAAGCGCAAAGGATTATTGGCTGCCCTCTCCCCTCACTGTCGGACGTCTACACCGCCCGGTGCCTCAGAAGGGCTCTCAACATCGTCAAAGACAATACCCACCCGAACTCACACCTGTTCGACCTGATGCCCTCTGGCAGGCGCTACAGGTGCATCAAATCAAGGACCAATAGACTGAGAAACAGTTTCTTACCAAGAGCCATCTCCATTCTAAACTCTCACACACACACAACCACCCTTACCTTGCAGAACAGCAACGTGATGTGTTTTTATATACCATATTCAGTATTATTTTCCGTTGCACTAACTATTCTCTTATTTATCTAATTTATATATTTATCTGAATTATTGTTGTATTGCACTGGAGAGGGGAGCTCTCTAATCTCGTTGCACACTTGAGTACAATGACAATAAAGGGATTTCTGATTCTGATTCTGATTCTGCGAGGGACCAATTTGTTGACACGCCAGATAACACACACATCTTAAATCTTTGAGGATCCCACTCACCATTTTATTATTTATTTCGTGAAAATGGATGTCACAGACTTGCTCCGCCAAATCTTCATTTTCAAAGGTTACAAATCCAAAACCTGTATAGAGAGACACAGGGGTAGGTAGCAAGAGAAAACAAGGCGTGGGTGAGCAAGGGGTCAAATACATCAATAAAGCAGGACATCTATGGAATGCCCATTTTAAATTATGCCATGATGACATTTGGCATACGTTAACCAAAACAACAAATCCTGGATTCACGTTTGAATAAAAATGGTAAATGTACACATTTGTTAGTTTATGACATGATTTAGTCCTTTCTTCTGTCTGTACTTTGTTGGACATTCAACAATACTGAAAAGACCTTTGCAGCACAGTAGTACTCAAGAAATAAGTACTACTTAATAATTCTGTACTTAAGTACTTCATGCATTCAGGAAAGGGATTTTATCTGACTCTGAGTGCCACAATAACTAAAAAAGCTTTTATGCAAAAATCTAAATGCCTTCACACAAACGACAAGTACACTGCTAGAATTTTCTTTAACTACGTACTCTATGTCAGGGACCCGATTAATGTGTGCATGTAAACATTCTGGCATACTCGTCTTGTGGCACTTCAGTCTTTTTACAGAAGGTATCCTTTGGCTACACTGTATCTTTGTGCATAAATCAAAGGGAAAATATTTTCAAGAAACCAAAAAGTAACCCCAGTTCCCAAGCCATTAGGGATGTCTTCTGCTCAAACCATTATGTAATAGTCATTTGGCATTGTGATGGTATTGTTATATACATCAGCAAAATCCATTTCATCTGACATGTAATAGAGCCGATTGTTAAGCATTAGTGCGAATACTCTGATGGGAGTGTTTAAGCAGAACCGAATAAATGTCAGTGAACAAGGCAAAAGGAGAAACTGGTTTTCCATCCTGACTTACTGCTTTGTTATAGCTCCAGCTGTTGTGAAATGCGCTATAAAAATGAAATTGTATTGCATTGTCCTGCTTTTCTGCCCATCAAATGGAATACACTTTTAAAAAGTCAAGATTCAAGTTCATTTTCAAAGCTAGAGGTAACTCTGTTGAAAAATTGTGTTTAGGATGTTACCCAAATTTGACATTGCATCATTAGTGGGGTGACATCATACACTAAAGGATTCAATATTTGATTGGGAAAAAATGAGAAACCGAAGAATGCAATACACTGAGTCAAACAGTTCAAACTGACGCTTTACTATGTACAGTCCACTTTCTGAAATCTTTACATTGCTCAAGTATAGTGGATATATGAGGAAAGAGTTTTTTGTTTTTCGACATGATTTACTTGGATTGCATTTGTCGTTTTCTTGATATACACCCAGATAATGGAATTTCCAACCTGAGGTGTGTAGTAATTGTTAGCTACAATTATTACGGTGTTCAGATTTACTCCAACATGTATTGACAAGAAAGTTGGTGCTTGTGCACCATGCTGGGCATATACTGTACTTGTCATCTTGGTAATAAACACGCCACCAATTCACTGCGATTAATCACTGATTAATGCAGAGCTCACATTACACTATATTGTCATTCATGACAGTCACTATGTTAGATTACCAGACATGGTGACTGTTGTCTTCTTGGACAGGGCAAGTGGCCTCAGTACAAGTCTGACAATGACCAGACCGTGTCAGTCATCACATTTTGCTGCTAAGGGCACGTCCCGACTGTGCAGTTCATCGGGTAGGATGGAAGTCCAGGAAGGAGAGAAACAGCTTGTGGGCATACACAAGTGCGCATCCATGCCGGAGCCGGAGCAAAACTCCGCAAGAACAACATGCACAGGGCGTGCGCTCCCAGTGAATGCTGATGTCAGGAGCGTGTGCCTGATATTTTGGGCAAAAACGGAGCTAGAGCATACTGGACAGGGAATGACGGGTGTTTCACTCCGTCACACTATGAATCAATGCAATGGTGGCCGGCCAAGATCATATTTATAATAATAATTTTAAATGTATATATAATTATTATTTACATTCATGTCATATTATGTTTTATGTTAATTTATAGGTGATCGTTTTTATCCAATCAGAATTCTGCTAGCTTGTGTTGCCAGGGCAGGGCCAGGCCGGACATTCTTACCTGGAGACCGTTTAAAAATCTACAACATACTCTTGCTTTTTTAACCCACAATGGCCAAAGGAGGGAAAAGTGTTGATTTAGTTTTTATGATTCTGAGTATCTGGACTTGTCCAGTGACTGCTGTGAAAGGACAGCTGACAACATAGGAAAGTCTGTGTGACAGCCTGGAGAGACTGCTGACAGGAGGGAATAAACCCCACTGGGGCTGACATGGGCTAGCTACCCATGCTGGCAGTCTTTGACACTGTGTTCAGTTTGTTGGAGACACCCGCCAAGTGCTACAGAAAGTCTACAAAGAATGACACCCCTAGAGCCTGCGAGAGCGGGGGCGCAAGATGGCTCAATGACTGACCACACGGTTACAGACCTAGGAACGAACATGACTACGAGCAAGAACACGGTGCATGAGACAATGGCAGCAGGACACTCACTTCAGGTCTGCACCTGTGGCTGGGCAAAAGTAACATCAGTTACAGGGTTGAAGATCCACCAAGGAAAGAAGCGGTGTTTGGGAAAGCAGAGTCAAGGGCCTCGCATTGACCAATACTTCTTACGAAGTAATGCGTCAAATCAGTCGAGTGAAGCAAAGCGACGGGAAAAAAAAACAAAGTTCGCAGAGCATCAGCACCCCTGTCACTGAGGAGGGTATTATAAACACAGAACTGCAGGAGGTAGAACCCACCCAGCCACAGAGACCTCCCAAAGAGAACAAGATCAAAGGGCACAGACCGAGTGTGAAGTGGCCCAAAACTATTGAGAAGAGAGAGTGGGAAACCGTCAATAACGACCTGGTGAAAATTTTGGAGCAACAAGTGGGCACTGCAGAGAAAAAGCTGGAACGCATCGGTGACATCATCTACCACTATGGAGAGGAGCGCTTTAGAGTGAACAGCTGGAAAACCACCAACAAAATACCACCACCAACCAAACCTAGGAGGCAACAAGAGATAGAGAGACTGATCAGGGAAAGAAGGGACCTGCGGAAACAGTGGAGAAAAGCTTCTGATCAAGAGAGAGAAGGTCTCATGCTGCTCCAGGGGGACATCAAGCTCCGGTTGAAAACCTTACGAAGAGCAGAGAACTTGAGGAAACTTCGCAGAAAGAAGGAACACACAAGAACCCGGTTCTATAAAAATCCCTACAAGTTTGTCAAAGATCTCTCGCTAAGGACAAAAGCGGTTTCCTGAAAACTTCAAAGAAGGAACTTGAAGAGCACCTGGAAAAGGTCTACCAAGACACGAAAAGACATGAACAGCTAGCCATCCCACATGATATCCCCCCCATTCGACCACCAGAGGTCAACATCGAGACCGGCCCTCCAAAATGGAAAGAAGTGGAGAACATGGTGCGGCGTGCAAGATCAGGATCTGCACCAGGACCAAATGGAGTGCCATATAATCTCTACAAGAACTCACCAGATGTCCTACGCTATCTTTGGAGGCTAATGAGAATCGTCTGGCAGAAGGGGATAATACCAAAGGCGTGGCGAAGGGCTGGAGGTGTACTAATTCCAAAAGAGAAGGACGCGGCAGATATCAGTCAATTTCGGCCAATCAGCCTTCTCAACGTTGAAGGGAAAATCTTTTTCAGCGTCTTGACACAAAGGCTGTCCACCTACCTGGAGAAGAACGAGTACATTGACACATCCGTACAGAAGGCTGGAATTTCTGGATTCTCTGGCTGCTTGGAGCACACCAGTATGATCGGGCATCAGATTCAAGCAGCGAAGAAGAACAAAGGGGATCTTCATGTCATCTTTCTCGACCTAGCCAATGCCTTTGGTTCAGTTCTGCATAGTCTTCTCTGGGAGTCCTTCAACTTCTTCCGCGTTCCAACATCCATCACTACCTTGGTAAAATCCTACTTCGAAGACCTGCAGCTGTGCTTCACAACACCCGACTTCAAAACATCATGGCAGCAAGTAGAAGTAGGCATCATGGCAGGTTGCACGATCTCACCCCTGGCCTTTACAATGGCCATGGAGGTCATCATCAGGGCCTCAAAATGGGTGGCGGGGGGTGAGCGAACCAGGAACGGGATCCGCCTTCCACCCGTCCGAGCATATATGGACGACATGACCACTCTGACCACCACTGCAGCTTGCACCAGACCAGGTGGCTACTTGGTAAGCTGCAGGAAAACATCAGCTGGGCCCGGATGAAAATCAAGCCGAACAAGTCACGTAGCATCTCGATAATCAAGGGAGAGCTAAAAGACGTGAAGTTCTGCATTGGTGACGAACCAATACAGAACAACCTGTCAAAAGCCTGGGCAGATGGTATGACTCAAGTCTTAAGGATAAAGACCAGGTGCAGCAGCTAAGACAGGATATCATCAACGGCCTGAACAACATCAACAAGACTCCACTACCAGGGAAGCTCAAGCTCTGGTGTCTGCAATTTGGGCTTCTCCCTCGGGTGATGTGGCCACTCACTGTCTACGAGGTCCCACTAACAACTGTGGAGAAGATGGAGCGAGCCATCACAGTATATGTGAAACAGTGGCTTGGTGTCCCATGCTGTCTGAATAACATCAGCCTCTATGGCAAAGGAGTCCTCGAACTGCCAATCACAAGTCTCACTGAAGAATACAAGTGCTTTAAAGTGAGACTACAGATGACGCTGACGGACTCCGGACCATCAGTGAAACTGCACCACCCCTGTTAACTGGACGGAAATGGACACCATCCAGTGCAGTGCAGCATGCCACAGCAGCCCTGAGGCACAGCGATATTGTGGGACACGTCCAGAGGGGAAGAGGAGGCTTTGGCCTTACAGCAAGCAAACCAACTTGGTGTAAGGCCTCAACCGCAGAAAGGAAAAAAATGGTCGTGGAGGAGGTGCGCCGCCAGGAAGAGGCTGAAAGGTCTGCAAAGGCTGTCTCGCTTGCCAAGCAGGGACAGTGGATGAGGTGGGAAGGCCTGGAGAAAAGAAAGCTTGGCTGGAGGGATCTCTGGGAGATGGAAGCTAGCAACATCAGCTTCATCATCAGAGCTACCAATGACGTGCTCCCATCCCCAAAAAACCTCCACCAGTGGTATGGCGAAGATCCAACCTGTGCCCTCTGCCCAACACCAGCAACTCTCAAACACATCCTGACTGGTTGTAAGACCAGCCTCACACAAGGCCGCTATACCTGGAGGCACAACCAGGTCCTCAAGAGCTTGGCAGCAGTGCTTGAAAGCAAGAGAACTATCATCAACTCCTTGCCCTTAAGAGCCACCACTACCATTACAGCACCAAAATTTGTCCGAGAGGGACAGAAAAAGCCCAACCATCCTTTTCTCAAGCCAGAAGTTGGTCAGCTAAACAAGGCTCGGGATTGGAAGATGCTGGTCGACATAGGTCAGCAACTAATCTTCCCACCAGAGATTGCAACCACCACCCTAAAGCCAGACTTAGTGCTGTGGTCCCATTCATTGAAGGCTGTCTACATTGCAGAGCTCATAGTCCCGTGGGAAAATGCAGTTGAAGAGGCCTATAAGAAGTTGCGCTACACTGAACTGGCGGCGGACGCACAACAACGAGGGTGGAAAGCCAAGGTCTATCCCGTCAAAGTTGGATGCAGAGGGTTTCTGGCCTCATCAACCATCAAGCTGCTGAAAGACCTGGGAATCCATGGACAGGCTCTGCGGCACACAGTCAGATCGCTCTCTAAAGCGGCTGAAAGAAGCAGCCAGTGGATCTGGATGAATAGGAAGGACCCCTACTGGGCTCATAGATCAGCAACATGACCCCCGTCCCTCCTCCCCATCCCACCACTAATCTCCGTCATCACACTTGAGTACCCAAGGCAGAACCATCCACCACAGTTGATTGGGCATGGGACACAAGCGCGGGCGTGATCAACCCGCCGCTGGCCACCATCGATGAGGGTGTCTAGTGATAAAGGCCGAAACACCCAGTGATTTGATGGAACACTACTGACGATGTGTCCCAAATTGACATCTTTCCCATTCCAACTATGAGACACAACCACGCCACTCTCAATAGCAAGCCTAACCTCATGAGAATACCATCTATCGGCACAATGGACAGTTTACCATCACGTCCAGTGATTTTATGATTCTTACCCTGGTGAATCTAAAGACAGATTTGGTGAGCCAGTTAAGTTCTTTCAAAGCAGGATTCCTTGTAAAATAAAAGAGAGTGGGCAGAAGAATCAATTGAGGCAGCAAGCCATCTCACTACATAGAAAGGTGCCAGAAAAATATATGTTTAACAGAGTTGGTGAGTTAGTGGAGATAAATAGAAGGAGCCCGAGGAGGAGAGGCTGAGACCTAAAGCGAGGGAGGCATTCATGTTATGTTCTAGAGTTTGGTCGAGGCCTTCTGTGGCTTGCCAAATGAATTAATGTTAATAACGCATCCGATTCCACGACTACATCGAGGTCCTTTTCAATCTCCTGAAAGGAGCTCAGCACCGCCAGTTGATTGCAAAAATGGATGTGCACTGGGTCTGGCTTTCAAGGCAAATACTCCTGACTTTTCCAAGAAAAAGCCAGGGCCCGATGTGCTGGAGGTTTTGTTAATTGACTTCTATGTATGTAAAAGAAGGAAATTTTCCAGAATGGTTCCTATTAGATCAAAATTAACACTTAGTCCATGTCAGTCATAGTGTGATCCAAAACACTGAGGAAGATATGGTTTTAAACACATTCAATTTAGCACTTTTAAATGTTAGTTTTCTGCAGGGAAATTATTTTTAATCAATGATTTTATTATCCAGCACAAGCTTCATTTTATGTATTTAACTGAAATTTGGTGAGGACAAGATAACAGTAAAGCACTTCTTATTGAGTCAAACCCCTCCAAACTTCACTTTCATGAATGGATCACAAATGCATAAGAAGGGGTAGCAAATTTGTGCAGTAACAAAATCCAATGCAAGAAAATATATTATGGGAAGTTTGAATCTGCTGTGTTGTGACATATCTTAATGTATCAGTTGTTACGCAGTTGCGGTGGTCCTTTTATGCTCTGTACTTTTATTATGTCATACAGGCTTGATGCTTTTAGAGTGTTTAAGATTCAAGTTACTCAGTGACATGTTGTCAGTACGTCAAGCTTTCTTTGAGTGAGGATGGCAGGTTTCTTCCATGTGTTCTGAATCCAGCCCTGCTTGTTGTTACTTGTAATTTTTGTATATAAAGACTTTTACGTCGTCAATTCCATCTCCAATCCCGATCCTCACGTGACATTCTGAATGTTCCTTTTTTGTCAAAATTTTCCCATCGACTGTTATCATTTACAGACGTCTGAAATATAACGCAGTTTTCTTTAATGGCTTTGACAAGTTATTGTCGATTGTGTGAAATGATTTTGACTACCGTATTTTACAGACTATAAGTCGCACATTTTTTCATAGTATTTTTCATTTAACATCCATGGTTCATTAAACCGACAGCCTTCCAGCATTATGGACCGATGCACCACTGTCCTCTTGAGGGCGACATTGAGCTGCATGACGGGGCGGTAGATACCTAACAAAGGCTTATGCCAACAGATCAGTAAGACTGTAGCTTTCATTGTAAGGAAACTTATCTATTTTTTTTTTTTGCATTTTATAGTTAGCTTATTGAGTCATACTGCAGAGAGATATGATGAACACTTTCAAGCATTTACAAGCACTTCACCCAAAATTCAAGCACTTTTCAAAGCTTGAAAACACAACATTAAAATCCAAGGACTTTCAAGGTTTTAAAATCTTGCTTCTACTCTAACGGTGGGCGACTGGTTAGCACGATGGCCTCACAGTCCACATGGTCGCATTGGTTATCCCTGTGTGGATTTTGCATTTTCTCCCCATGCCTGCGTGGGTTTCTTCGGGTACTCCCACATTCCAAAAACAAGCATGGCAGGTTGACTGAACACTCTAAATTGCCCCTAGGTCTGGGTGTGAGCGTGGATGGTTGCCAGAAGACACCTGGGATAGGAATCAGCACCCACGCGACCCCTGTGAGGAGAAGCGGCTTGGAAAATGGATGGATGCTTCTACTCTATAAATGTCGAAAAGGTCTTGGACCAAAATTCACCGTAGACCTCTCAGGTCTATTATGTGTTACCACAACCACAACCAAACCAATCACGCCCTTCCAGGTCTCACTGTAATTACCCATGTGAGCATTGAAGTCCCCCAGCAGAATGAGGGAGTCTCCAGGGGGAGCGTTCTCCAGCACACCCTCCAAAGACTCCAAAATGGGTGGGTACTCTGAACTGCTGTTTGGTGCATAAGCACAAACAACAGTCAGGACCTTAAGGCGGAGGGCGGCAACCCTCTCGTCCACCGGTGTGAACTCCAATGTACAGGCAATAAGTATGCCCACACCTGCTTGGCATCTCTCACCTTGGGCAACTACAGCGATGAAGAGTGTCCAACCCCTCTCAAGACTGGTACAAGAGACCAGGCTGTGTGTGAAGGTGAGCCAGAATATGTCTAGTCGGAACTTCTCTGCCTCACACAAAAGCTCAGGCTGCTTCCCTGCCAGAGAGATGACATTTCATGTCCCAAGAGCTCAGAGGGCCAAGGTCCCTGCCTCTTGCCACTGCCCGGCTCACATGGCACCCAACCCATTTGGCCCCTCCCACAAGTGGTGAGACCATGAGAGGGGGACCCAAGTTGCCTTTTCGGGCTGAGCCAGGAGGTCCAATAATTTTGTTCTTCCTCAGGGGTCTGGTGAGCTATGCTTTGTCTGGACCTTCACCTAGGACCTGTATGCCATACCCTATCCGGGGCAAAAAGACCCAGACAACAACAACAACAACAACAACAAGCGCCTAGGATCATTGGGACACGCAAACCTCTCCACCACGGTAAGGTGACGGCTCTCAGAGGGGTATGTGTGGACGAAGTTCCAAAAATCTGGACATGTGTGATTGTCAAGAGCATTCCGCCTGATTGACTGGGATTATTACACAGTGTATTAGCACCCTCTGTTGGTGAAGGTTTGAGACTACAGTCAGTTGACAACAGGTGAATTTGTACGTGCGGGAGAAAGCTGAATAAAACTGCCGCTGTCCACGATGTCAGTCTGTTTTATCATTTGTTATAACACGCAAGAAACATCATCACCTGTTAGATTAACCTTTATACAACAGATGACATCTCTCTAACCAGCCATCTGATTTGCTGAGGCTGAAGCGCTCCCAAAATTTAGATTGAACTTTGATGGATTTGTGGATGAGGACTGATAAAAAATAATGTGAGTCCATTGTTAAATACTTCAATACCTAAATTATTCAATGATTCAATAAACCGACTGAGTTTTGCTCCAGATGCCTTTTTAAAAACACACGCTAGCATGCATGCCCTATGTATGTGTTGAATACAGAAATAGCACCCGCAACTTTAATGCAGTGCGCCCTTTGGACATGAAAGTACAGTACTTACTTACTGTTTTTGTGATTTTTGCTGTCTTCATAATTTGTTTTATTCTTTGATGTATGACTTACTTTTCTGGTGTTAAAGTGCTTTACAAATACAATTGAGTTTATTTGAGACACTGTTGCATTCTTGAAAGGCATTGTGCGTCAGTTAAGCTGATCTTCGAAGTCCCTCCACTGACCAGCAACGCGCCAAGTTGAGATCAGCAGCACCTCAGCCCCACCCACTCCTGAGAAGTCCAACACTGTCCTTCATCATCACTTTTATTCATCTTTCGGAACAATTATGCGATCCATACGTGAGTGTTGTTTTTGGGAATCATGTGGATAACATGTCCACTCCAGCAGTCACACAATGTGGATGAGCAACAATTTCACTGCTCACACTCGCTGTCTGTTTTTTCTTTTTTTCCCCCTAGAATTGACAAATTTATCAAGATGGTTTGGACTTGAAATAGACAAGACATATGAATCCAAAAACCATGGGAGTCGTTTCCCTGGATTAAAAACTCAACATTCGGGGGACAGGAAGAGAGTGAGAAGGAGACAAGACGACTGAGAGGTAAACTGAAAGGAGATAGAGAAAGAAAGGTGGCTGATAGAGAAGACAGACAGTTTGAGAGGCTTCTCTAATTAGATGACGGCAATACTCGTAGACCACCTTAATAGCAATCTGGGTGTGTGACAGATGAGACGTTGATGCCTTGTGGATGGTGTTATCTCTCTGCTTCCATGGATTTATTGCTTTCCATCTCAGCATTCACACTCTTGAATATCAATTGTGAAGCTTGTGATTGCTAGCACACCAGCTATAAGTGGATCTTGGATCTTGCGCAAGACAAACAAATATTTGATTACACTTGTCAAGGCTGATCAAATGAATGCCAGTAATTATTTGAACAATCAAACTATGTCTAGTGAATATCAAACACCATTTACCACACATTGGAAGAACTTCTTGCCATTGGGGGTAAAACATGTCTACACATCTCGCTTCCGCAAGTAACAGGAGCAAAGATATTGTAAACTTGTTTTCTAGCAAGAGGGTAATGCAATACATACTATTTCTTTTGATTTATTTTGAAGTTTGACAATGGAAACTGTCAAGGTAGTCACACATCCTTATTGACATACTGCATTAATTGGTGACTTGGTGATTAAGAGTTATTGTGTCACCACAAGTGATTTTTTTTTTTTTTTATATTTCATGAACATGTAGTACTAGTGATAGACTGATTATCGGCCAGGCTGATTATCAGGGCTGATATCAGGCATTTTGGCTATTAACGGCATCCGCCTTTTTTAGTAATCCTATGGCCGATTTGCGATCAATTAAAAACTGAGTTATTTTGGCTCTGATCGCCTCAGCACACCTCTATGTCTGCTGAGTCCGTGGCTGTGATTTTCTCCAGGTTTGGCCCACTCACAGAACCATATCATTGGTTGTTCGTGCTACATGCAACAGCAATCAGCAGTGAAAGTTGTATGTTGTTCCAAGAGTTTGCTCTGCCTCTCAAGACCCACAGAGCGGGAGAGGAGTTAATATTGCGAACAGTCCAGTGAGCCAAGGTAACGTTAACAGACTTATCTGAAATTCCAATACATTTTGGTCTTCTACAATTCACAGCCACTTGTAACGTTACTATGATCCATACTATGATGAGGTTGATAGCAAAGCACTCCAAGTTAAAGTCAATAATGATTGTTTCACTACATTCTGCCACTCAAAGCCAGTATATTGCAGAGACGGCAGCTGCATTTGGGACACACAAGAATGACGGAATACCAGAAAAAGCAACGGCGAAAAGAGCCATGTTGATTCCTCTGCTGGCCGTTTGCTGCATTGAGAATGCACTTTTTTGGTTTGTAACTTTAAAAAAAGACAAGCGATCTGTGAACAATGAACATTTTTGTTATTGCATACAGAATTTTTGGAAAACTATCATTGTGAAATGTTTGATTCAGTTTTAATTTAACTTCATCAGATTAAAAAAATATTTGACATTTTGCAAATCACAAAAGCAATTTAATAAACACATGCTTGAAGGGATTTAAGTGCTGGAGTTTCTATTATTTAACTGATTAATTTTTCACAGACAATGGTGTTTTTTGTTGTTTTGTTACCTGACATGTTTTGGCGTGTTACTTCCGCCTTCAACAAAGTGTCACTGGTGTAGTTGTGCCATACCTGATGTTCTGTCCGCTTTTCGTTCACGCCTCCAAGATGTTGCTCCAGGTGGTAGAGAGCATGAAGGCTCCCTTGTTCCTATTGATGGTCTTTGGTCCTCGCTTGCGGATCTCAATGGCCTGCCTAATTCAACGCTTGCCTGTCATCTCTGACAGGTAAGTCATACCCTCATGGAGCACCAGCTGATTAAGGCGCGTCACAGCCGCAACAGTGACAGACTGATGAAGGTGGAAGTAACACACCGAAACACGTCAGGTAACAAAACAACCTAAAACTCCGTTGTCTATTATATACAAATCAGTTAAAACATAGATAATAAGAAGACAAAATGAACTTAATACAACAAATTTTTCCGCTATTCTGCAAATAAATATCGGCTTCAAATATCGGTTATCGGCCTCCATGATGACTAATAATCGCTATCGGCCTGGAAAAAAAATAAATAAATCATCGGACTATCACTACATTTTACATGGGATATTAGCATATTTTCAATTAAATAATTTCCTTTGACCGTAGTTCAGACACATGGTTTAAGGTGTAAGGCATAGTTTTTCCAATATGTGGGTGAAATTTTGTGAGCCTCGAGATCAGAGGTATTCAATTAAAAGTCACAGAGGTCCACGACTAAAATTTCTTCCAATTAAAAGGTCCGAACCAAAGTCCGACTTCCCTTAATGTCTAGCCTATGTTCACATTTTTATATAGTTTCAATATTTAGTCATTTTCAACAGAGCGCACTTATATACTAAATATTTAGCAATGTTCCCATTAAACACCTTTGCCAGTCAAACAAATATAAGGCGTTTATTTCACATTCAAGAAAATGTGGCTCCAGGAACTTAAGGGTGCCACTTCCAGAAAAAACAGTAAAATATCTCCTGCGGAAATATATCAAGTGCTAAGCATTGAGTTAACATCTTTTGCCTTTTTTTTTTCTTAAATCAAAGAGTTATCAGCCTAAAAAAAACGGAAAGCCTAATTATCCAAGTAAAACAGGTCAACATGTTCAGTACACAATCAATAAAAATGGCTGTCCTCATAAAAAACTAATTCAAAATGAGCTTTTTCTTATTTTTTTAACTTCTCTTAATGAGAAAAATGAGTTTGTGACTGCCCTGCCAGTAACTTAAATCTGGGTTGGAACGGAGTCAGGGACATTGGGATTTGGTTGATTATTTCACACATCTGCTACATATGCTTTGTGTTTTCCTTTAAATAATGTTTGTGCAACCGCATTTAAGCACTCCTTTGCAACTTCCCCATCACTGAATGTTGTTTTATGTTTCCCCCAAATCCATGATACTTTTAGTGAACATTTGTTTGCATGCCGCTGGGCTGTAAACGAAAATGTAAACATCTCTTATACTGCACTCAAAGTTCGATGTTTTTGCATGCGCTCACCTCAAACTTCAGCGGATAACTTATAACGTATAAACTAAAATTGCAGCGCCAACGTTTGCGAATGCGCCCTGAAAAAAATTCATCATAGCTTGGTCATGGGTCCATCCGGACCGCGGTCCGCCATTTGGTGATACCTGCTCTAGATGCACCAGAGTTGGAATTCCTCTGTACTACATTTGGCCATGGAAACAGATTGAAGCTTACCAGACATACCAAAGACACACCAGTAAGTCAGCCAACAAGTGTGGTTAATGTAACAATATGTGATGTCTGATGCCCAATTAAGCAATTAAAGCCATTACTCATTGTGTTATAGCCGTTGCTCCAAACACTCCAGTGCGGTTTGAAATGAAGTGGCATCTAATAGAAGGAGGATACTTCCGCAGCAAACCACGGCCAATGGTCGTCTTATAAAACTCTTATACTCCATGTTGTTGGGAATATATTGCAGTAGTTAGATGCCTTTCCTACAATTACTGGCACAATTCCAGGACAAGAACAGGTTACGCATTGCCGTTCTGCTGACTCTTGCAATTACAGCTCAGCTTTACTATCATCCCCAAGCATTTATGTAGGTCGCTAACACATAATGGTTCATCAATTTCATAGCCCTACTTAGCTGTTGGCACACTGAAGGGGAGATTAAGTAAGGAGGGCCATTTGAGCTGTTCCAGGGGTTGTTTCACTGAATACGTTGTTCTGTCTTTATCATACAACACCTACAAAAACACCTTGTAGGAAGGCGTACAAGTAAATCAGTGGAATAAGAAGCTTTTACAGAAACTGCCGCATCATAGAAAAAGTAGCCTCACACACTAAATTGAATGAAGTTCAGGCCAGGAAAGAACAGACAAATGTTAGCTTGAGACCAAATTCTAAATATTTCAGTGTCATGCGCGTCTCTCGTGCATTTGTTCACTTGAGGGGGAAACTACAGGAGGGTGTGGGCAGGGTGCTTTGACCGGAGAAGAGAAGGGGGTCGCCCTTCTCCAAGTGAAAGTTTCAACATTGCTAGCCAATTGGCTGGTTGGTAGTTGTGTACTACTTTGGCTGATACGTTCTAACTTGGTTCAACAGCTGTTAACACGCCTATACTCAATCACTGACCTGATATGCCAACTTCCCCCCTCCCCTTTCACTAACCTGCTCCTTTTTGGCTGCGGGTATTGGGAGCTGGCGGTGTTGTATCGCTGTCGGTGCTCACAGATCACAATGATTAATATGACCTACATTGTTTATTTCTCTGCAATGTGTGTGTGGGTGTTTTTGCTATGTGTGCTGTTGTGTTACATCATATTTACATTCTTGTCGCTGATTGGCTGTCGCAAAAGAGTTCCTATTTACAAACTGTAGCAATTACCCCAACGACCCCCAGTGGTGAGCATGACAGTTCTTTCAAGTGAACTGAGGATTTAGAATCAGTTCATCAAAAAGAATTATTCAAAAATTTGTTCACCGAATCGTTAGCTCCCCACTTTCTTTCATCGAATCGTTCATGTATGCTAAATGGCAACACATTTACTGACCAAATCGTTCCTGAATGGGAATTAAATGACGTCTTTCACTGAATGATACGTGAAGGGGATATGACATCACATTCAGTCACCGAATTGTTCCTGAACGGGAAAAGGCAGCATATTCATTCATTGAATCGATTGTGAATGGGAAATGACATCATGTTCACAAACTGAATCGTTGGCCAACGGGAAATTATCTCACTGATTCAGTGAACGCCAAAAGTGTGGCAGAATTTTCAGTAAAATCCCTCCTCCAGCTGACACTGGCTGCTGATTGGTCGTTCGCGAATATTGACCAAATGTATGTTCCTTAGCTCAAATGTACTGAGAAAAGAACGAATCACTTAAGTGATCCACTCATGTTCACAAAAAAGATTCATTCTTTTTGAATGAATTGTTCAATAATGACCCTACACTAACCCCCACCCCCGCGTCACGGCAAACACATAATCTGTGCAACCCCACATGCCTTCCTGCCTTGCCAAGCAAACTTTATATGGAATCGCATCGCCAGAAACGCTCAACTTGCATTCAGTCAGACCACAGCATATGATAACAGTTATATTACAGAGGTACACATATACCAGAGTGCAGGTGCCCATGCACACTGAAAATCTTAATACGCCACAATATTTTTATGGTTTAAAAACAAAATATGGCACAGTACAACAATGTATGGGGAGCCTCAGAACTTGATACAGAAAGGCAGTGTGCGGCCAGCGGCCCTTAGTCATTAAGTGCATCCAGTGAGGCTGGCGTGGATTTAGAAGAACATGAGAACCAAGCAACAACCTCTAATACCTTTTTGATTACCAGACCAAAACTATTAAATGCACCCCACATACAGACAAGAAAGAATAGAAACAATTGAGCTTTAACAGTCCAACAAAATGTGTTCAGGGATAAAGAACATTCAAGAGGCTTGCGTACTTGCCTTTATTGTGCTTGTGATGTTTTCCGTCACTTGTCAGTCAACATGATTGACAATGTATTCTTCTACTTAAACAACAAATTATCAATGAAACAAAAACACATTTTCACGGCATTCTACTCATCTAAATGTAATCTGACTTTAATGAGGAATGTCATATGGCATAATGTGAATTTGACCTTAGTGACATATGTATCTCACACACCTCTCACATCGCATTAAAAAATAAATGGCATGTACTGTAAAATATTACAGCATTTTATATTGTGATTTATACAAGTCGATTTGATTACTGAATATTCCTTTTCAATTGTTTCCAAAAGCCACTTACTAAATCCAAAGACAAAGCCAAACAAGTGCAGTGTTAGCCCTTTGATGGTAAATGTAACTCTTGTGAGACTATGCTAAAGACGTCCCAACCAAATATCTTTGCTGAGATATGACACTTTTTCCAAATTTATTCTGGCCACCCTAAGCACTCAGATATAATGAAACCCTCCTAGGGGCATATCTATCAGACAGATATTTTATGTAGGGACACGTGAGAAAAACAACTCTGCCTTCTAATCATCTATCCTAATCCTTGACCCAGCAGTTGGACATATGCACAGAAAGAAGTTGGGCATCAGTATACAAAGACAACTGAAAGAGTGTTCATGACTTTGCCCTTGGGGAAATTCATAAAGCAAGATGCTGCAGTTGGCAGCTGTAATTAGATGCACTGGAAAGGATCGGAACCCTGGAGAGTGTGTGACAGTGTGCAAGAGTCAATGGCAGGGAGATTTACTTGCTACATTCCAAGGAGAAGGCTTTAATAGCTAGAGGGGTGACAACTGCAGTAGTGGAGCCCCTCCCCCTTTCCAAAAAAATACAAAAAAACAACAATAATAAAAAAAAGGGGGCTAACAAGTCAAAGTCATTGTGCACTACAAAACTGGCCATCAGTGCCTCATTAAGAAAACACATCAATTATTGCTCCACTTTTGTGGCCAAAGGGGGGATATGAAATGCAACCAGGAATACATAATTAGTAACAATGGCATTCAAAGACACATTGTAAAGTTACAGTCATCAAACCTCATTATTATTCCAAGACTCTTAAGCACAAACAAGTATCCATCTTTTTAGGCTGAAAGGAATTCAAGACTGGATGCTAGTTCACATTCAACTGGTGCGGCATTTATGCCACATTTGACTGTAAATATGAAAACCCTTCAGAATTGCAGCAAGGTGTAAAGAGCTCAGATCAACTCCCATGTGTTGATTTGTGTGATTGTGCTGTTCATTATGTCAGTTTGTCTGTAGCTTTTCCTGCATTGCACAATAGTTTTATGCTGCAGCAGATTTAAATGGAAGTTGCGGTAGTTCAGTTTAGGAAAGGAATAAAATTCACTGCTCATGATGTTACAGGTATAGTAATGTTTTACACTTGAACACGTGTATTGTTATAGATGAAACTACTAGATTTATACAGAGGATACATTAAGCGCTCTTAAAGTATCATATAAATTAGGGTAAGGTTTCTAATACAACAACAAAGAGCTTTCCTGATGAATGTAGAAGTCCGAGGCCCTAAATGCAGTTCATGTCTAATGATTGCATAATTTTTCCATCTGTAGGTTACACCTCTGGAGGTGGCTATGCGTCTGGAAAGAATATATTTTTGTGCCTGGGGGCAGTGGAAGGAGTTCAGGTGAAAGGAAGATGTGCCCAACAACACATAGAAAAAGGTCATACCGACCCAGGGGATTTCAAAAAGGTTCCATCGCCTTTCTTGTAATTCATTGATATTCATGTCTAAATATCAAAGCTGCAAAGTTGGGAATTGTGTGATCTAAAGCTTGAAACAAAAAATTATGAACGAACACTGCTAAATTTGCATGTGGAAATTTCTATCTGGAGAGGGCATTAAATTCCACATTATTTGTTTGTCATTTAATCATATCAGTGCAGCATCTCTGAACAAATTACACATCCATACGACTCCAGACATCATGTGACTGATCGCCATCCGCATTTGTTTACACGGCCAAGTGTGACGGGACCATAGCGGCGGCAGTTTATCAGTCAATATTCTGTCCAAGTCAATCTCACTTGGATGAAAAGGACACAAAGAAATACATGTCCAAAGTGGACAGCTTGGATATCACAGATGCACCGAGAGAGTGTCATGTGTCATTATCCACACCGCTTGTCCTGTACAGGGTCGCGGGAGGGTGCTGGAGCCTATCCCAGCTTACTACGGGCGAAAGGCGCACTACACCCTGAACTGGTCGCCAGCTAGTCACAGGGCAGACATAGACACCATCACTGAGTGGGAACTGAACCCACGCTGCCCGCACACAACTCGGGCGAGTGTACCACTACACCATCAGTGACTCTGCACCGAGAGTGCTTTTTCAACAATCACAACTTCAGATGGGACATTGGGGTGAGTCCTTGCAATCATACAAAGCCCCGTAAGGTTAAAAATTTTAGGTTACATGTTGTGTGTTACAATTGCATAGCTTTCATCTTTGAGACAGGCACACTGGCAGGCTCAACGAGGTTGCCAATTGCCTCGAAGCCAAGGCTGGGCTGGCTTACTGGTGGGCAGCAGCGCGGGTAACCTTGGCGTAGCTGGTAAGTAAGTGTGTGGACTGGTTTACAGCTGTTGAACCAAGAGAGCAATCGTGTCAGCAAAATAATGCCCCGGTCACCTGAATGACTGACAATGTTCATGCATTTGGTTTTCATTAATGTCGGAGAAGATGTTGTAAACACGTAAACATGATGTTATCGTTGATGTTTGTTTGTTTTTTGTTTTTTTTAAGAATCTTTGGGGTTGAAATTATGTTTTTTCTTCAATGAATTATTGCTATGTAAATGACTAATTTGTTTAAATACAAAGTAGATACCAGAGCTGGGCACTTGACCCTTTTTTGCTGGTCAGTCACCTGCCCTCTGGCCACAATCTCTGTAACGTTCCGGCCTCGACCCTCCGGCCTTATTCGTAATAAATCCACGGCTATGTAGATGTCTATTCGTAAAAATTCCACTGCTATGCGGATGCCTATGTCATGGTCCGTTTTTGTCATTTTGTGTTTGTTTTTGCCCAGCTGGAGAGGGGGCGTTTCCTTCCAGCGCTTGTTCCTGTTCATGTCGTCATGGCTGGAGAGACGCGCCCACCAGCCACGCACCTCTCACTCGTCAAGTCATTGATTACTGCACTATTTAAACACTCCACGCTGACTACTCAGCGTCGGAATATTCCTCTTGCTCATGCCCCAAGTTGTGAATTCTAGACACCTTGTTATTGCATTCCGTGTACCTTGTTCCCGTTCATTGTAAGTGTTTCCGTTTTCATTTATTGATCTTCTCGGTTGAGCTCGCTCGTCAATTGGTTTTCTTTGCCCTTTTGCGGTAAGCGATTTTTGTTCATTTTGTTCCTTGCCTTTTGCAAGCGTTTTTCGTTCTCGTCGTTATTCCCCTGGTGTGACTTTTTTCCACCAGCGTCTTTTGTTGCACTTTGTCGGTATTGCGTATGATTTATGTATATATATATATATATATATATATATATATATATATATATATATAGTGTTCCTGTTTTTGTAAAAATAAATATCTTTGTTAAAATTAATCTCTCTGTGTCTGCGCTTGAAGAGTCCTGATCCTATTTTCCAGCGGTTCTGGAAAATATCCTAACACCTATGTGCCACTGAGCAAAAGACGCTTTCTCCAGACCACCTTTTTCCTGTCGAGAAGAAATCAAAACCTGGACGTCACTTAATTTCTTAAATTTCAACAAAAACAAGACGGAAGTTATGGTGTTCAGTCCCAGTGGCCCTCCTATTTTCTACCCTGCTGACCTTGGCCCCCTCGCATCAAAAGCCAACAGTCTCGAACATTGGGTTTTAAATTGGACAGCAATTTTAACTTCAACTTTCTTTACTGGTTTTTAACAAGGACATACCCAAGTAGACATCGGCAACTTGATTATGATACAATATACCCTAATATCCTTCTCCCCTCCCTCAACCCACCCTCCACCGTGCCCAAACAGCAGACATTGCAGCGAAGTAGTCACCCCACACAAACATGAACTCATCCAAGAACACACATTCACACACGGGAAGGGAAAAAAAATAATAAAGTGATAAATAAATAAAAGAAAGGGGGTGAAAGAAAAAAACAACAAAGAAGTAATAAATAAAATCTAAATCAACACTCATCACAGCCTAGAACTAGTGTGATAGTATCTACCATGAACAGAAAAGGTTGCCAATTTTCCTTAAATTGATTGATCGAACTTTTAACTGAGAATCTGAGTTTTTCCCTAATCAAGTTGAAAAGTACCTCTTTCATCCACAAATTATTTTGGTGTGGATCGGGATTTTAATGGGACCGTCAAATCAGTGCTGTTGTTTGATCCAGTTTCTTTCATCTTAGGCAGCCGGCTAAAGTGAATCCCTTTCTTTCCTAGCAGCACTTAGAAACAGTAATCAATTCCTTTGCTACATCTAGGCTAGATTACTGTAATGCACTTTATTTTGGAGTCAGCCAATCCTCCCTCAAGCATCTACAGCTTGTCCAAAATGTTGCTCCTCGCCGCTTGATCAGAGCTCGGATGAGGGAGCACATTGTATAAACCCAATTCAAGCCTCTCTTCACTGGCTCCCAATTTAGAGTTTATTTTAAGATTTGTCTTCAAATATTTAAATGGCTTCTACCCCAGCCAACCTCTCTCAGCACCTCCACCTTTATGCACCTGCCCGGTGCTTCACGTCTGCGGACCAGATGCTACTGGAGGTGCCGAGGACCAAGCGAAGCCTCAGAGGGTATCAAGCCTTTCCTATTGCCCTTCCCTCTGGAAAGACCTTTCAAATGTTAGGCAAGCACCCTCTGTCCAGTTTTAAAACTTGTTTGAAGACACTTTTTCATTCTTTGGTGTTCGACCCAACATGAGAATGACACTGTTCTCCTGTTTTCTGGCGTCTACTGTTTATTTGTCATGTGTGATCTTCAACACCACTTTTCCTATACAAGGAAACGGGGGGTGCTGGAGCCTATGACAGCCGACTTGGGGCGAAAGGCAGACTACACCCTGAACTGGTCAGCAACCAGGACACACACAGCCACCACTGAGTGCAGAAAAGTGAAGGGAGTGTACCACTACACCTTCTGAATCTTACTGTATGTGTTAGTTTCATTGCTATATTATGTTCTACTGTAAGTAAAGTGCTTTATTATGCCTGCAGCTGTTTTTTTGTTTTGGATTATATAATGAGAACCATGATTTATAATTATCTCTCTCTCTCTTTCTCACTCTCTCTCTCTCTCTTTCTCTCAGGATTTGACGTTGTTGAAGTCGTACTTCCTCACTGGTCACTGGTTTATGTAATTTCTGCTGCTAGTGGAGGCTTCACCGTAGGTACTAAAGTAGTAGCCATTGTTTAGTCATCTGAACTGCTTGTCGTCACAGCCGGCTACTATGTGCTACTTTGTCTTGACACACGGCTACCGAGGAATACTTGCTAACTTTTTAAAAGTCTTAGTTTGTCTCCCTTGATTTTCTTGCCATTCGTAGCTAATATACTGTTAATTTATACATTGTAATGTGTGTGATTGCATTTCATATTTGTGATATGTGATTTACTTGATCATACTTGTATTTATTTAGTGATTCTTTTGCATACCACTATGCACTTTATCATACTTACTATATCGTACCACTTTGCATCACCCACACCGCACTTTGAGAATCATTGCTCATGATTTTCTTTGGTGGGTCAATGCTGATTAATATTGCTAATGTAAATCACACAAGCAGCATTCAACTTCATTATCTGTAGAGAAATCAATAAACTATTGTTCATGATGTATAAGAGATTTATTCCCTGCAATTTATTGGTGACCAGTCGAGGTTCTTGCCCAAACCAGCTGGCTCCATCTTAACTGCAACCCTGATGAGGACAAGCGGTATAGAAAATGGATGCATGGATGGAACTTCATTTATTTATTAAGATTAATATTTAATCACCATTTTAATTATAAAATTAGTGGTCAGCCATTACTCCATAAACAATTATGAATGAATTATAAAATTATAATTAACATATATTTAGATATTATTATTAAATAAAAATAAAATAGAAATAAAGAAGTGAGCCTGATATTTATAATAATTTGTTTATTTTTTGTTTGTTTTACACGTCGCTCTTACGGTGTTTCCGCAATGGAATCAAGGCTACGAAAGGAATAAAAATCATTGTGGAACATCAGTACGCTTCACCGTTGTCTGGGTGGGTTCGCTACAGTAAGAGCTTGAACCACACCGATCCGTGATGACCTGTTGCTTCCATGAGGGGGCATGACGGCGAATCTACACGCCATGCCAGGCATTGCTGCTTCATCGCCACGTTCTGGGTACCTGGACTCATCAGCAGAGCATGAGGCAGCATACCAACGCTGAAACTGGGCAACAGTCGCATTAACTCGGTGCAATGGTCAAGTACAGTCACAATCACTGACTTTGATGCTGAACTTCGGGTAAGATGAACACATGAACAGCTTCCTCGACTGGAACACTGAACATTTATAAACACAAAGGGAGGAGACTGTTGAGATCTACAAAAAAATGACTATTTTGGCATACTCTTTATATTTAAAGACATGTTACATTTGCATTGATTCAATAGCATGTGCCATTTCAAGTTAAGTTGCACCTGTGTTTAATATATGCTCGTTAATAGAAATTCTGGCTGTTGATTGCAAAGTTAGTAAATAGCGGCTGAGAACAAATTCACTCCTGATTTGATAATTCTGAAGGTTAGTGATGTCAAAGTCAGATAACATTAAGGAAACAGAGAAGATGGATAGTTCCCATCATAAAATTCCCAATCTCCAGAGTGAGCATCATATAGCTGTGGGTGCACTTGAGGAATCACACCTAAAAGAAATGAACAAAGATGGTCAGTCTGATAATCCAGGTGAACTTGCAAGCACAGAGGCTGGTCTTCTACGTTCTGAGCGTGCACGGAATCCTACTCAGAAAATGCGTGCACTACAAATGGAAGAATTTAGCAAAAGGTAGAAAAGACTCATCTCCATGTATGAGAATTGGAAGCTCACGGTACGTAAAGCAAGACATCAATTTAAGTCACAGATGAAAGAGGATGAGCTCTGGCCACTCATTGAGTATCTTAAAAAGGCCAAGGACGATATTATGGACATATTTTGGAATTAGAGAGCTCTCCACCCCAACCATTGCAGTAAGAAGACGAGTTGATACTTGTGAATCAGTTACCACAGACATGATAATCATTGCCCACAATAGAGCAGTAGATGATGAAGGGAAGTTCAATGAGGAACAGGAGAGACACCGCCTTCATGAACTACTACACCGCAACTATGGAAGGTCTGTTTTTGGATCTTCTGTCTCCTCCACCTGCCACAGTAAGTCTGACCAGCACTCTGCGAGTTCAGACATGACAGCTAAACGTGCAGAGGCAGCAGCCGAACTATCGCCGAAGGAGATAAATTATGAGTTGACGGGAGCAGAAGAGAAACAAAAGGCAGTGATAAGACAGCTGGAAGACCAACAACTGACAGCTTTAGAAGCACTCAAAGCACATAGGCATGAGTTGCATCGTTTGCAGGCAGAAAAGGAAACACAAAGGCATGATTTGCATTGTTTGCAGGCAGAAAAGGTAGTACGAGTAGCTAAAGGCAAGCTGAGCATGTACAATAAGGAAATGGAACATGAAGCTCTCGACTGCCTTGGCAAGGAAAAGGACCAAGATGCCAAAAGACTGCCTGCAACTGCTGTCTCGCCATTACTGGCTGCCACTGCCTCTCTTAATGAGATTTCCACTCTTGCTCAAGTCTTTCAAGATGGCTTAGCTTTGAATAGGCTCCCAGTTCCAGAGCCATTCGTTTTCACTGGTGATGCTATGCGATTCACTGAATGGAACGCAGCATTCTCCTCTCTTGTTGACCAAAGAGTAATCACTCCTGCTGAAAAGCTGTACTATTTAAGGAAATATGTTGGTGGACAGGCACTTCATGTCTTAGATGGGACCTTCTTCCGAACTGATGATGGGGCCTACCAGGATGCCTGGAATAAAGTAAACCACCGCTTTGGTCATCCATTTAGCATACAAAGAGCATTCAGAGCAAAGTTATCTAACTGGCCCAGGATTATACCTAAAGATGCCGAAGGACTCCGAAACTTCTCAGACTTCCTTAATGCCTGTCAAGATGCCATGCCTCACGTTAAAGGCCTTGACATATTGAATGACTGTGAGGAGAACCAGAAGCTGGTCCAGAAACTACCAGATTGGGCAGCTTTGCGCTGGAACCGTCACATAACACAAAGCCTGAATGAAAGACAGGAATTCCCAAGTTTCAAGGATTTTGCAATATTTGTGTCTAGCGAAGCAGAGATTGCCTGTAATCCAATTACGTCCCTCCATGTACTTCGTTCATCAGGTTCTAACCCTGAGAAAAGAACTGCCAGAGACTTAAAGACTAACAAGGCCAGTGTTTTCACAACTAACACAGCTAGAGATGAAATCCCAAAGTCAGAGCAGTGAAAGTTGAAGTCCATATGCATACTTTGTCAAGATGCGAAGCATCCGCTCCATTCATGTTCCAAGTTCAAAGAAATGTCCCTGTTCGAACGACGCAACTACATAAAAGAAAATAAACTGTGCTATGGTTGCTTGAAATATGGCCATGGTGCAAAGGAGTGTCGTCATCGCCACCTCTGTGACAACTGCAAAGAGAAGCATCCGACAGTTCTTCATGACTACAACTATAAAAATGAAAGGTCTTCCACGGAAATGAGGTCCAGTCATGATGCTACTTCACTCAGTGTCACGAGCAAGGGCGTGTCCTGCACAACAATGGTGGTGCCAGTGTGGGTGTCATCTAAAACTGATCCAACTGTGGAGAAACTTGTAGTATCACTTTGGGTGTCCAGCATGGCATAAACATTTATCAGCCAGGAAGTGAGCGACAGCCTCAATACTGAAACACACCCAGTTAAGTTGAAACTAACTACCATGAGTGGCACAAACATAGTCATCCCTAGTCAAACTGTTTTTGGCCTTCGTGTGAGAGGATATAGCTCTGCTGTTCAGGTTGATCTTCCAATTACCTACACATAGGATTGCATACCAGTAAATCGCGCTCACATTCCCACTTGTGAGACTGCTAAGCAATGGAGTCATTTCAAAGTAATAATAGATGAGCTTCAACCACTGAAAGACTGTGAGGTAGCACTTCTGATAGGCTACAACTGCTCTCGAGCCATGGCGCCTAGGCAAGTAATTTTGGGAGGTGGTGAGGAACCCTACGCTATACGGACAGATCTTGGATGGAGCATTGTAGGGAGATCATCACAAAGCTATGAGTCACAGAGCATAAGCCGCCTGTGTCACAGGGTAATGGTAAAGGAGCTGCCTCCAGCAACACCGGCTGATGCTATTCGTAGTCCTGAATTTGACCTTAAGGGTGGCAAGGAGAACAGCAACATCGATTCAAAGGGTTCGAAGTTCATCATGAGAGATCTCGACGTTGACAACAACCTGACAAGTGTTGGAAGCAAAGAAGAGGCCATTGAAATTGCAAGAGTAGCTTGTGAACTCTGCGCCATAGGCGGTCACCGACTCCACAAGTGTGACATGACCGGGACGTCCAAAAAAGGCATGCCACCTTCTGAACTCGCAGTCAGTATGGAAAATATGGATCTCTCATTTGATAACCTTACCACTGTAACAGACGAAGAGGCAGAATGTCGCATAATTAAGAACCTCCAAAAAGGTGTCTATCAAGCAGAGTTTAAATTGTTACATAAAACGAATTCCTTACCATCTCACAGTCCTCTGTACTCTCTTGATCCATCCCTTGATAAGGATGGTGTCCTCAGGGTGGGAGGAAGGGGGTGTAACTCTTTTCTTCTGAACTACATCAAGAACCCGACAATCATCCCAAGAGATCATCACATTACGAAGATGATTATTGGTCATTTCCACGAAAAGACAAACCATCAAGGCAAATAAGGAAATTAGATTCAAAGGTTTCTGGACTCCGGGAATCGACAGGGCAGTGTCGTCATATATGAGAAAAAGGAAGAAGAAAAGACAGAGACAAAGAAGGAAAAAAAAAGGAGATGCACTCTGGAATCAGTGGAGAACTGATTACTATTGATAAAGATGGGCTAGTAAGGAGAGTTAAGGTCTGCCTTGGAGACAAGGAGCTCGGAAAGGAAGGGGAGCGCCTCCACAAGCTGTCGGAAGCGCCCAGTTCAGAAGCTAGTCCTGCTTTTAGAAGCTGATTAGACTCACTCGATGACCGAAAATATTTTGCTCCTGCCCAAGTTATCTCATTAGGGAAATTCTATTTACAGTCAGAAATCATTCGTACCTAATGTAAACCAAATACCCTTCCATTATTTACTAATGATTTGGTGGGAGTGTAACAAACTCACAATGTTCATTTGTTTGTGATATACTTTATTTTGAAGTTATAATTTGGATGCTATATGCTTTTAATTTGGTGCGCTTCCGGTACGTTCAGGAAGTATAGATTAACAAATCATAGCATTACGCTATTTAAGGGGGCGTTTCCAGAGGAAACGGGTGAAAGGAAAGGAAAAGCTTAACCGTTTTGACATTGCTGATCAAGGAATTGGCTCACGGAATCTTTTTAAGGCTGCAAGCACCTGGCTGGAATGAGGACAAGGTATTTAATTGTTTTGTTTATTTCGTTTGCCGTGATTTACCCATGTACAGGTGTTTCATGTCTTGGATTGCATGCTGTTAAGAGCTCTCATTTGTTTATTTTTTGTTTGTTTTACACCGTAGCTCTTACGGTGTTTCCGCAATGGAATCAGTACGCTTCACCGTTGTCTGGCTGGGTTCGCTACACACAGGCAGTGGTGAAATTATTAATAGCAATTGACACGATGGTGGTCAAGGTCAAAAGCAGCTGGTTATTACCACAGCTATATTATTTATAAGAACCATTTCCACATGAAGTGTCCCCACCAGACCTCCTACACAGTCAGAGGAAAAGTAATGGGCCGAGAAAACTATCATGCAGGGAGGCTGCCTGTCAATCAGGTAACAAGACAGACAGGAGACAAAGAATAAAAATGCTTCCACTCTGTAGCGTTACAAAAAGAAATGGAAAATATTTAAAACATTCTGACATTTGTCATTCAAAATGACTGACTTGAGTTTTTAACAACTGAGAACTTAGATTACAGAAGAAGCAAGCAGTATATTTGGAAGCGTGGTATAATTTACACGTGCTTGAATTTGCATTTTCAAAACAATTTACAGCTCCATTCAGAATTAATACAGACAATGAAATGATGGCAGCAATAATAAAACAGAGCATGTTAAGTAACGGTCAGTGAGAAATTATAAAGAATCGCTGAATGTGGTTCTATGCCTAAAAGTGGCCAAATTAGCATCTGCGACAGGGGAATACAGATGTACAGTCTTCAGGTTTGAAGGAACGATTTCAGGAAAAGATCAAATTTTTTCAGGCAGATATTGTGATTTTGATTCAATTGATTATTCACTTCAAATCGAGCTTCAGAAGAACACTATCTATGTACAGTTACAAACACAACAGGAAATTACACACTACATATAGAAATGTGTAATGTAATGTATTGTTATTCTACATCATTATATTTGTTAACATTATTATATTTAATTTCATACTCTTTTTTTGACGTGCTGCTACTTTAAAATTTTAACCACTTAATTGGAAAAATTCACACCGCGGGCGCTTGCGTTTTTCTCATTCAAAAAATGCACAGTTTACTCAAAATTAAAAAAAATAATTGACCAAAAATTCACCATTCAATCCCAATGGCACATTCAGCATTTCGCATTTACATCGTTCCAATTTGAAATTCAAAACATTCAGCTCATTTAGTTCACTTTGGGGAGTATTTTTAACATATACACAACAACACTTACCAAAAATTCAACATTTTGGCCATTAAAATCCCCGCAAAATTTCAATTATTATGAGTTTTTTTTTTGTATTTCACCATTTTTGGACCGATTCAATCTGTTCCAATTTTTAACTCCCAGATTAAGTGCTACAAACGCATTTGATGCCCACCTCGTGCATGGGTTAACTTGAGAAATGTGTTTTCTGTATGGATTTGACGCTCACGGATCTAATGCAGTTAATCACAATGCGTCAGGACTGAAATGGAATGTAATGACGTGCAATCGCCCACATATGTCAACAGTTTAGTTTATCACTGAGAAGCAACTAACATACCTATCCAGGGCAAAGGAAAGAGCAAGAATTCTGCCGATCGAAGATATATGTATATATATATATTTTAAACCATATGGAAAGCGCTTCGTTACAGCTTTTTATTTGTATATTGGTATAATGTACATTTCATGCAGAGCGAATGAGTCAAGCTCACGTCATCCCCCATCTCAGTGATTTAACTCCATTTTTCAAAGTGACTTTTATCGCTGGCTTTGTGCAAAAAAACAACTTGAATAATATGGCATTAGCCTTTTGTGGGCTTACATCGTACTATACCCTCCCCAAAAATATACTTCCACGTTAACGGGCCTCTTTATATTGCACAGTGTTTATACATTTTTGGCACAATTTAAAATTGTAAATAGGTACTTGAAAATATATTTTATGCCATCAAAATTGCTTTTCAGAGTTTTGTTTTGTGTTTTCTTTTTTAGAAGAAAAGTACTGTTTAAATATTTGAGCTGTTATAGCAAAAGAATATTGGTGACAAAGTTAGTTTTACTTGAAATAATTATTTTCACAAAACCTTTGAATTCTCAATTTTGTTTTGTTTTTTTCCCAGAAACAAGACGGGCTTTAATATGTATTTCTTTTTGCGCTTTTGACACAGGATGAGCTCGTTCACAGCACGTAGAATTCCAAACATCCCGTGTTCTGACTTCAAGCACCGGCCGTTGTACAAATAGCCAATTGAAAGGTCTTTGCCAGTCAATCAACTGTACTTCCTAGCAAAATTATTAAATGTTTCTATAATAAACAACATTACCGATATCTGAGAAATTAAATGAGATTTGGGATTAAAGTAAGGATTAAGCATTGTTTTAAATTTGTTTGAATGTGTCACTAGTGATTCACCATCTTTCACTTTCTAAAACTCAAAAGCAAGTCTATCTTGTCCTTCGTCCCTCTGTGTCTTTGTTAAGTCCTCTGTTTGGGGGCAGAGGGCCATTTTGCCAAAGCCAAGATAAGGTGTTTGAACAGGGAGGAGGTGGTGTGATAACAATCCTGCCACCTAAGTGGCTCTGCAGAATCAGCTATCTGAGCTCTTATCAGAGCACACAGACCTCCTTCCTTCACCCATTCAACTTGGTGCACCTTTTCTCTTTTGGCTTTTCTATCCTTGGCCTTCCCTTATTTGACCCTATTCATATGCTCCATGCCTCTGTACTCCATCATCCAAAGAAATGAATGCCAGCGTAGACGTATCGAAGGGGTAAAATAGCCAAAGGGGAATGGGACTCATTAATGTCTATGCGGTGTTTAGTTATTGGGCTTGATTCTCCGGCTGTTGTTTGCACATGCATTTACGCCTGTCTGTCAGACAATCCAGTCTAAATCCGTCCCCTTATCAAAGATTCCACACTCCTGGGTGCTACACACAGAGTCAACACTATCTGTAATGAACAACAATGAACTTGACCTTCATGGATGTACAGAGGCATCTTTGAAAGAATGTACTTATTAGCCTACTTGTTGAGGTTATTGCTGTGTAAATTGTTCAAGAAGTTGAGTGTGTTTTTTTGTACATGGTGTGTAGACTGTTTCATGTGTTGTACATGATACTGAGAAAACTCAAATATTTTGGCTAGCATTTACAACACTCAGAATGATGTGCCAAGGTATAGCAGTAGATTTGCCAAACATACCTCTATGTCGGTTAGTTGTTTTGTCAAACATTAGCATGGCATCTTCAACCTAAGGGAAAGGGGGAACACATTAAATTCGGCAAAAATAACACACACAAACACGCACGCGCACATGCACGCGCACACTTTAACTGTATGGATTTTTTCCGATAAATGGAGAATTTTTGATTACCAGAAGCTTCTTGTTTCTAGGCTGGAACAAGAAAAAGCATTAAAAAAAATCTAAAATAAAATCTCTAAAGTAAGGCCATGGATCATTACTGTCTCTGCTTTTTGACCGTATAAGTCCCCAAGATCCAAATAAATCGATTGATCAATCAAGCTCTCAATCTCTGCTGACTTGACCCATTTTTATTTCTTGTGTTGTTTCTCATGGAAGTGGAAACAATAACTCGCCTATTTTTAAAAAGTATGGAGTAGAAAGTAAAGAGATCTGTTTTTAAATGTAAAGAGTAAAATAAAAAGTCACCTGAAATGTACATAACGTTTTTATGAGTATGACTGTGTGTCATTATGTGGATTTCACATTTGTCAGAAATACAGTTGGCAGGTGAGAGCAAAATAAAGTCAATCGACAGAAAGAGCTCAGGTGCTCATTACAAACAAATCCCTTGCACAGCAGACAGCCAAAGACAGCTGGCTGTGTGTTATGCAGGTAGGACTAGATGAATAATAAAAAGTGTAACCCATCAAGAGATTTATAAGATGTATGAACTATTTTCTCAGCTTGTAAAACGTTCTGTCTGTCACTGCTCTCATATGCATGGGAAACGTAATTGTGGCAGATTGACAGTGGCAGGTAATTCGGGAAACCTAATAAAAGGGATGTCAATGCTGAAAAATCTCATTAAAGTTGTGATCAAGATTTACAACGTGATGGTTGCAACACTTATTTAGGGCTAAAATCTTATGTACGCGACTTTACACAGGGGGAGGCGTGCAAATCTTAATCCCAAACATTTTTTCTTGTTTTTATTTCGATGTGGACTAAGTAAAGATAAAATTGACTATTTAAATTTAGTACAATTAGCTTCAATGTTCATGATTTTTTTTAAACTTCTTAAAAAGACTATCCGATCCAGGAAATATAAGCACCTGTTTACAGAATGTACAACCCTCCCCAGTGCCTATATAAAAGTGAGCTCTGTCTCCGTGATGGAGCAACAGATCACTCTGCCCTCTCCAGTCCCCCGCCACAGAACTCGCAACAAGAGAAGGAAAGATGTAGCCAACCACTTCACCCTGTCACATAGCTACATCTTTGTTTATCACAAAAACAAAACCCATAGAACACATTTGAACACCATTCAGTTTCTCAAGAAATATCCTTGTTGGGTGTCCCAGCTTCACGATCCCTGCCTCCTTGAAAGCGCTTCACAAATGAATTTGCAGATAAAATACCATTGAAACACATTCCAGGTGTAGCAGAAGTGCTCCACGCATCTAAACAGAACTGTAAAAATGTATCAGACCATCTAGGCCCTGTGCAGCGTAGAGCTAGAACAGATTTTTGTCATAACTCAGCTGTGCACAGCAGCAGACGAGCCACTGTCAACCAGACAAGAGTGACTGTACAGTAGCCTCTTTGCTGCCTGCTATCCTGGATGGAATTTTTCTTTTTTTTCCCCCCGTGAAGTGAGTGTTAATGTACTTCGGGGTCAGTTTGGCTAATGTATCCTCTAATGCGCAGCTTTTTTGAGAAACGCCAGTTCGTTGGAAACAGAAAGCGTCATGCAGTAGGACTTTGAACGGTTAATGAAGTTGTTACGGCCCTTGGCTAGGGCCCACCTACAAGGCCACGCTCTTTGTGTCTTGTGTTAACTCTTCCACCCTTTCGTAGTAAACTCAATGGACTTGTGCCTCATCGTTGGCCTGGTTTTCTGCTCGTTCCTCATTGGTGGACTGCTTTCCCCCTCGTTCTTCATTGGTGGACTGCTTTCCCGCTCGTTCCCCATTGGTGGACTGCTTTCCTGCTCGTTACTCATGGACGTCCCAATCAACGAGCTCCACCTGTGCAGCTGGGACCAATAAAAGGACCTCGGCTCTGCTGCTCAGGGCGGCTGGGACTTAAGAGTTCAGTTCGCCTCGCTTGCGCTATTTGTGTCTCTTGTATGGACTTTTGTAAAATTTTGGAGACACTTGCTAGTGTTTACTTATACACATTTGTGAACGAGGTTAATACCTTTATGTTAAGCTCATTTGTTTGAAACCTACCTCTTTTCTTCACTAAAAATAAATTGTAAACTCTCTCCAAACCATTTTACAACTTGGTCTATGTTACCTCCCTCCCTCCCTCCCTAGCAGAGCCGGTCGTAACAGAGGTCATGAGATTGCCAATCGGAAATTCAGAGTTGACCAAAAACTGAGTGCCAGGGCACGAATGCTTATATATTTTCCAGATTGAAGTGGACAGGAGTGGTAATGTGCATTTGAACTTTAGTGGCGATCGGTCGCCGTTTCAGGCAACAGAACTAACAAACCAAGCAATATTATATTGCTTGCCTGGCAGCTGAAACGTAATAACTAACAAGCCAAGTGTCTATTAGTCCATTAGTAGGGTGAAATTTAGTACTTACATGGATATTTATATAAGTGCCAATGTTCAGTCGGATCAATTCTCCCTTTAAACTAAAAAGGGACAAAAGAAAAATGTTGATCATATGAATAACAATAAAAATCCAGAACAAATCTTTTGTGGATCCAAGAATCTCTTTAAAGTGGGGAAGCTGTGGATATTTAAAATAATTGGACAACTAAGCCTGAACATGGAACAGCTAACAGGTTAAAATTGAAAGCTTTGTCCAAATAACATTTGTGACAAAGGTCACAAATAGCGATAGAAATTGAAACAATAATACATATAAGATCATGAAAATTTTTACTCTAAAAGTTCCAGAAGAAACCCCCTTTTTTTTCTTCTTTTTTTAAATGAAGCTTTATTGTTGTTTTACTCTATAGGGGGAAGACTACACTGGACTACAAGGAGTTGTGTGAGGACATTTTACCAAATGAATAATAAGGAGCTTCGGAAATGGCTCAAGCCACAATTTTATTGACCTATTAACAGTGCCACATTTAGTTGGACTAAAGTTGCAAAATGAAAACAAATACAGATTTTTCTTATATATCTAATTAACTATCAAACTGAATTTTATTTTTTATTTTTATTTTATTATAACGTGATTTACGAAAATTAAAACATACTATACCAATGCTTATAAATACTATACACACAAAAAAAAACAGTCAAGTTGAGCTACATCCATGCTATGCTATCACTGCATTAGCGACAACAGCACATGACTTCAGAAAAGTTCAAAAATCCCATCCCCATAAAAACAATATGAAAGAAACAAAACAATTAATTAATAATTTTCTTCAAAGAAAATGTCCACATTCTGGTGCACTAACATGCAATCCAATGGATAAAACATGAATCACTGTCCATTACCGCACCTCCGCACCAATCCACCAAACAGAACTATCCCTTCCGAATCTTTCCAACACATTTGACATGTTGGAGCTATTGAATCTTTTTGATGCACCCCAACTCCGTCTCAGACGCTGGCATCATTTCATCTCTTTCTTCAGCAACCACTGCCGTCTTTCCAGACTTGTCAATCCTATGCAGCTTTGCGCTCCCCTCTGGACTCAGCCAGATAAGCAGGTAATTCCTCATGGTACTGATAGGTATGCACGTACACACCCTCACACATTTGCAAACATGCACACACAGCGGCTGGCCTTATCAAAGCCTCCAAAGAATTGGAGTGAGCTCATAGCAGTTCTCAGTCTGAAAGTGACCGCAGGCTCAGGGCTACCGGATCACCATGACAATGTTCAAATTAACCCAACAAATTACGAGAGACAAATTAATACAGCATTTCCCATCATCCTTCTGTGTCTGCACTCACAGCCTGCAATTTGTGGTTCTATTATTGGAAGAAGAGGGAATGGTTTAACCAAGCCAACAATGAGTAAGGGAGGCTTTTCTCATACAAATTGCTCCTTGTCTGCCTTTATCTACTGAGGCAATGCTGAAAAGTAGCAGGCTGGAATGTTAAAAGTGAAACCACTTCTACATTATTTTATTCTTTTCTGCTGCCTTATTTACAAATGCACAAAGAGGATGTACGTAGACAATCCGATTCATGCGGCATAATAAAATTAAATCAAGTGGAATTGTGGCATATTTCAGCTGACAGTCATTAAAGTGTCGCTAGTATAATTGAGTTAAGAATGAAGAGGAAATGACAAAGATAGCGATGATGATCATTGTTGTAGAGAACTGTCAAGAAGTGATTGTGTTGGAAAAAACAGAGGGAGCGATTATTCACTATTTAGAACACAAAGCCTCAGCAGACACAAAATGTTCCATAATTTAAAAACTGTTATGCTGCAGAGAAAGATATCAATCCTTCATCAACATTCCCTGCGGTGGGAACGTCATAAGGAACAAAAACAATTAAACTGGCTTTTGATAGTACCACACAATCCCAGAGCTTTCATTCACTCGAGGAAGGCCACATGGGATTTGGGATGCTGATAACACAATGCTCTAAGCACACAGCACTGGGACACCATGAATAAATTGAGAACTGAAAATTAAAACATGCCTCACCAATAGCGTTGATGTATCGCAGAATTATACGGAATGTGAGATTTTGACAAAAAAACTAAATAAAAGAACAAGAAAAGTAGTCATTCAATACAAATGACGATGAAAATCCAACGTTGCTTTTGAATTGTGATTCAACAGAATTCTTTTTAAAAATAAACGAATGAAACAGACGTTAACTAAAATAACAGCACCCCAAGTGAAAAGAAAGTAAGAAAATAATTTGAGAGTAGAGACATGGTCAACCAAGGTGTGTCCTCTAAATAGCATCACAGGTGTCCAATTTGTAAGCAGTCAGTCGGCCTATTTAAAGGGTGATGACGAGTATGGTGACATGGTGTGTAAACACACTAAACATGGATAATAGGAAGTGAAGGTAAGTTGTCTGAAGAGATTGGAAAGGGAAAAAAAAAATCTAAACACGACAACGATAAAGGCTACAAGACCATCTCCAAGTATCTTGATGTTGGCAACGAGTTATTCTGAAAATGATGATTTATGGGAATGTAGCCAACTTTCCTGAAAGTAGCTGGGGGAAATTTGATGATAAATTCAAAAGACACTTAATACGAATGGTAATAAAACAGTCCAGAACAATATTCCAAAGAAATTAAAGACAAACTCCAAGGTTAAGGAACATCATTTTCAGTTTGCACCATTTGTCATTGTTTGAGCCAAAGTGGACTTCATGAGGGATGACAAAGGAGGACACATTTGAAAATAAATCACCCAAAAAAAAAAAAAAAAACTGCTAAATGACAAAGCTTTTGTGAGAACATCTTACAAACAGGACAGCTAGACACATCAGCTCTATGTTCGCTGATTTAGAAAAATGAAGCCTGCCAATGAAAGAACACTATTCCTACAGTGAAACGTGGACCATGCTCTATTATGTTCTGGGGCTGCTTTTCTACATCTGGCAAAGGGTGTCTTGAGTCTGTGCAGGTACAATGAAATCTCAAAGAGATTTGTCTGTAGTTCAGCTGTAGAACATTTTCGGAGGTCTCATCCAGCTGTAAACACCACTGGCACTGCAGACACTAAATATCTCAGACAAGCTTGAAAAGCAACTTGTGGTCGCTCACTTTCAGTCCGACTGATTCCATTAAGCTTGCTGCACAATTAGAAATAGAGCCAGGAGTGTTCGACAGGTCGTTTTTCTGTTGCAGACAGCTTCTAGCTGACATGGGCACCCTTGTTAGGGCCACTAACAAAAATGCGTTTGTGGGCAACATGATGGTGATGCTGTCGGACAATGTTGGATTCATCGGTTTGGGACATCCATGCTCCCCACTCATAAATAATTTGTCTATTACTTTGCGACAATAATTCTGAACATGTTCATGTGTTACTACTACAGTATTTATCATTG